>NW_026061063.1:0-30301 GCF_929443795.1 Astur gentilis
TGCTTTCCCAGAGACTCAGCATGTCACGGTGCTCGCTCTCGGCAGAAGCTTTTTTCTGAAAAGGCAAACTTACGGCTCCTTCTCCCACAGGGAAGGTGCCAGCCCTGAAAACTAATGCAGTTTTTCACTATCCCTCTGCAGCCTATCCACAGGCACAACAGCTTTGGGGATCTCTGCTTTCCCAGAGACTCAGCATGTCACGGTGCTCGCTCTCGGCAGAAGCTTTTTTCTGAAAAGGCAAACTTACGGCTCCTTCTCCCACAGGAAGGTGCCAGCCCTGAAAACTAATGCAGTTTTTCACTATCCCTCTGCAGCCTATCCACAGGCACAACAGCTTTTGGGATCTCTGCTTTCCCAGAGACTCAGCATGTCACGGTGCTCGCTCTCGGCAGAAGCTTTTTTCTGAAAAGGCAAACTTACGGCTCCTTCTCCCACAGGGAAGGTGCCAGCCCTGAAAACTAATGCAGTTTTTCACTATCCCTCTGCAGCCTATCCACAGGCACAACAGCTTTGGGGATCTCTGCTTTCCCAGAGACTCAGCATGTCACGGTGCTCGCTCTCGGCAGAAGCTTTTTTCTGAAAAGGCAAACTTACGGCTCCTTCTCCCACAGGGAAGGTGCCAGCCCTGAAAACTAATGCAGTTTTTCACTATCCCTCTGCAGCCTATCCACAGGCACAACAGCTTTGGGGATCTCTGCTTTCCCAGAGACTCAGCATGTCACGGTGCTCGCTCTCGGCAGAAGCTTTTTTCTGAAAAGGCAAACTTACGGCTCCTTCTCCCACAGGGAAGGTGCCAGCCCTGAAAACTAATGCAGTTTTTCACTATCCCTCTGCAGCCTATCCACAGGCACAACAGCTTTGGGGATCTCTGCTTTCCCAGAGACTCAGCATGTCACGGTGCTCACTCTCGCCAGAGCCTTTTTCTGAAAAGGCAAAACTTACGGCTCCTTCACCCACAAGGAAGGTGCCAGCCCTGAAAGATCTTGCTGGTATTCACTATCCCTCTGCAGCCTATCCACAGGCACAACAGCACTGGGGATCTCTGCTTTCCCAGAGACTCAGCATGTCACGGTGCTCGTTCAGGGCAGAAACATTTTTTTGAAAGGCAAAAGTCTGGCTCCTTGTCCCACAGGGAAGGTGCCAGCCCTGAAAGATTTTGTGGTCTTCACCGCCCCCTGCAGCCTATCCACAGGCACCGCAGCACTGGGGATCTCTGCTTTCCCAGAGACTCAGCATGTCACGGTGCTCACTCTCGCCAGAGCCTTTTTCTGAAAAGGCAAACTTACGGCTCCTTCTCCCACAAGGAAGGTGCCAGCCCCTGAAAGATCTTGCTGGTATTCACTATCCCTCTGCAGCCTATCCACAGGCACAACAGCTTTTGGGATCTCTGCTTTCCCAGAGACTCAGCATGTCACGGTGCTCGCTCTCGGCAGAAGCTTTTTTCTGAAAAGGCAAACTTACGGCTCCTTCTCCCACAGGGAAGGTGCCAGCCCTGAAAACTAATGCAGTTTTTCACTATCCCTCTGCAGCCTATCCACAGGCACAACAGCTTTGGGGATCTCTTCTTTCCCAGAGACTCAGCATGTCACGGTGCTCACTCTCGGCTGAAGCTTTTTCTGAAAAGGCAATCCTCTGGCTCCTTCTCCCACAAGGAAGGTGCCAGCCCTGAAAGATCTTGCTGGTATTCACTATCCCTCTGCAGCCTATCCACAGGCACAACAGCACTGGGGATCTCTGCTTTCCCAGAGACTCAGCATGTCACGGTGCTCGCTCTCGCCAGAGCCTTTTTCTGAAAAGGCAAACTTACGGCTCCTTCTCCCACAAGGAAGGTGCCAGCCCTGAAAGATCTTGCTGGTATTCACTATCCCTCTGCAGCCTATCCACAGGCACAACAGCTTTTGGGATCTCTGCTTTCCCAGAGACTCAGCATGTCACGGTGCTCGCTCTCGGCAGAAGCTTTTTTCTGAAAAGGCAAACTTACGGCTCCTTCTCCCACAGGGAAGGTGCCAGCCCTGAAAACTAATGCAGTTTTTCACTATCCCTCTGCAGCCTATCCACAGGCACAACAGCTTTGGGGATCTCTGCTTTCCCAGAGACTCAGCATGTCACGGTGCTCGCTCTCGGCAGAAGCTTTTTTCTGAAAAGGCAAACTTACAGCTCCTTCTCCCACAGGGAAGGTGCCAGCCCTGAAAACTAATGCAGTTTTTCACTATCCCTCTGCAGCCTATCCACAGGCACAACAGCTTTGGGGATCTCTGCTTTCCCAGAGACTCAGCATGTCACGGTGCTCGCTCTCGGCAGAAGCTTTTTTCTGAAAAGGCAAACTTACGGCTCCTTCTCCCACAGGGAAGGTGCCAGCCCTGAAAACTAATGCAGTTTTTCACTATCCCTCTGCAGCCTATCCACAGGCACAACAGCTTTGGGGATCTCTGCTTTCCCAGAGACTCAGCATGTCACGGTGCTCGCTCTCGGCAGAAGCTTTTTTCTGAAAAGGCAAACTTACGGCTCCTTCTCCCACAGGGAAGGTGCCAGCCCTGAAAACTAATGCAGTTTTTCACTATCCCTCTGCAGCCTATCCACAGGCACAACAGCTTTGGGGATCTCTGCTTTCCCAGAGACTCAGCATGTCACGGTGCTCGCTCTCGGCAGAAGCTTTTTTCTGAAAAGGCAAACTTACGGCTCCTTCTCCCACAGGGAAGGTGCCAGCCCCAGAAAACTAATGCAGTTTTTCACTATCCCTCTGCAGCCTATCCACAGGCACAACAGCTTTGGGGATCTCTGCTTTCCCAGAGACTCAGCATGTCACGGTGCTCACTCTCGCCAGAGCCTTTTTCTGAAAAGGCAAACTTACGGCTCCTTCTCCCACAGGGAAGGTGCCAGCCCTGAAAGATCTTGCTGGTATTCACTATCCTCTGCAGCCTATCCACAGGCACAACAGCTTTGGGGATCTCTGCTTTCCCAGAGACTCAGCATGTCACGGTGCTCGCTCTCGGCAGAAGCTTTTTTCTGAAAAGGCAAACTTACGGCTCCTTCTCCCACAGGGAAGGTGCCAGCCCTGAAAACTAATGCAGTTTTTCACTATCCCTCTGCAGCCTATCCACAGGCATAACAGCTTTGGGGATCTCTGCTTTCCCAGAGACTCAGCATGTCACGGTTGCTCGCTCTCGGCAGAAGCTTTTTTCTGAAAAGGCAAACTTACGGCTCCTTCTCCCACAGGGAAGGTGCCAGCCCTGAAAACTAATGCAGTTTTTCACTATCCCTCTGCAGCCTATCCACAGGCACAACAGCTTTTGGGATCTCTGCTTTCCCAGAGACTCAGCATGTCACGGTGCTCGCTCTCGGCAGAAGCTTTTTTCTGAAAAGGCAAACTTACGGCTCCTTCTCCCACAGGGAAGGTGCCAGCCCTGAAAACTAATGCAGTTTTTCACTATCCCTCTGCAGCCTATCCACAGGCACAACAGCTTTGGGGATCTCTGCTTTCCCAGAGACTCAGCATGTCACGGTGCTCGCTCTCGGCAGAAGCTTTTTTCTGAAAAGGCAAACTTACGGCTCCTTCTCCCACAGGGAAGGTGCCAGCCCTGAAAACTAATGCAGTTTTTCACTATCCCTCTGCAGCCTATCCACAGGCACAACAGCTTTGGGGATCTCTGCTTTCCCAGAGACTCAGCATGTCACGGTGCTCGCTCTCGGCAGAAGCTTTTTTCTGAAAAGGCAAACTTACGGCTCCTTCTCCCACAGGGAAGGTGCCAGCCCTGAAAACTAATGCAGTTTTTCACTATCCCTCTGCAGCCTATCCACAGGCACAACAGCTTTGGGGATCTCTGCTTTCCCAGAGACTCAGCATGTCACGGTGCTCGCTCTCGGCAGAAGCTTTTTTCTGAAAAGGCAAACTTACGGCTCCTTCTCCCACAGGGAAGGTGCCAGCCCTGAAAACTAATGCAGTTTTTCACTATCCCTCTGCAGCCTATCCACAGGCACAACAGCTTTGGGGATCTCTGCTTTCCCAGAGACTCAGCATGTCACGGTGCTCGCTCTCGGCAGAAGCTTTTTTCTGAAAAGGCAAACTTACGGCTCCTTCTCCCACAGGGAAGGTGCCAGCCCTGAAAACTAATGCAGTTTTTCACTATCCCTCTGCAGCCTATCCACAGGCACAACAGCTTTGGGGATCTCTGCTTTCCCAGAGACTCAGCATGTCACGGTGCTCACTCTCGCCAGAGCCTTTTTCTGAAAAGGCAAACTTACGGCTCCTTCTCCCACAGGGAAGGTGCCAGCCCTGAAAGATCTTGCTGGTATTCACTATCCCTCTGCAGCCTATCCACAGGCACAACAGCTTTGGGGATCTCTGCTTTCCCAGAGACTCAGCATGTCACGGTGCTCGCTCTCGGCAGAAGCTTTTTTCTGAAAAGGCAAACTTACGGCTCCTTCTCCCACAGGGAAGGTGCCAGCCCTGAAAACTAATGCAGTTTTTCACTATCCCTCTGCAGCCTATCCACAGGCACAACAGCTTTGGGGATCTCTGCTTTCCCAGAGACTCAGCATGTCACGGTGCTCGCTCTCGGCAGAAGCTTTTTTCTGAAAAGGCAAACTTACGGCTCCTTCTCCCACAGGGAAGGTGCCAGCCCTGAAAACTAATGCAGTTTTTCACTATCCCTCTGCAGCCTATCCACAGGCACAACAGCTTTGGGGATCTCTGCTTTCCCAGAGACTCAGCATGTCACGGTGCTCGCTCTCGGCAGAAGCTTTTTTCTGAAAAGGCAAACTTACGGCTCCTTCTCCCACAGGGAAGGTGCCAGCCCTGAAAACTAATGCAGTTTTTCACTATCCCTCTGCAGCCTATCCACAGGCACAACAGCTTTGGGGATCTCTGCTTTCCCAGAGACTCAGCATGTCACGGTGCTCGCTCTCGGCAGAAGCTTTTTTCTGAAAAGGCAAACTTACGGCTCCTTCTCCCACAGGGAAGGTGCCAGCCCTGAAAACTAATGCAGTTTTTCACTATCCCTCTGCAGCCTATCCACAGGCACAACAGCTTTGGGGATCTCTGCTTTCCCAGAGACTCAGCATGTCACGGTGCTCGCTCTCGGCAGAAGCTTTTTTCTGAAAAGGCAAACTTACGGCTCCTTCTCCCACAGGGAAGGTGCCAGCCCTGAAAACTAATGCAGTTTTTCACTATCCCTCTGCAGCCTATCCACACGCACAACAGCTTTGGGGATCTCTGCTTTCCCAGAGACTCAGCATGTCACGGTGCTCGCTCTCGGCAGAAGCTTTTTTCTGAAAAGGCAAACTTACGGCTCCTTCTCCCACAGGGAAGGTGCCAGCCCTGAAACTAATGCAGTTTTTCACTATCCCTCTGCAGCCTATCCACAGGCACAACAGCTTTGGGGATCTCTGCTTTCCCAGAGACTCAGCATGTCACGGTGCTCGCTCTCGGCAGAAGCTTTTTTCTGAAAAGGCAAACTTACGGCTCCTTCTCCCACAGGGAAGGTGCCAGCCCTGAAAACTAATGCAGTTTTTCACTATCCCTCTGCAGCCTATCCACAGGCACAACAGCTTTGGGGATCTCTGCTTTCCCAGAGACTCAGCATGTCACGGTGCTCGCTCTCGGCAGAAGCTTTTTTCTGAAAAGGCAAACTTACGGCTCCTTCTCCCACAGGGAAGGTGCCAGCCCTGAAAACTAATGCAGTTTTTCACTATCCCTCTGCAGCCTATCCACAGGCACAACAGCTTTGGGGATCTCTGCTTTCCCAGAGACTCAGCATGTCACGGTGCTCACTCTCGGCTGAAGCTTTTTCTGAAAAGGCAATCCTCTGGCTCCTTCTCCCACAAGGAAGGTGCCAGCCCTGAAAGATCTTGCTGGTATTCACTATCCCTCTGCAGCCTATCCACAGGCACAACAGCACTGGGGATCTCTGCTTTCCCAGACACTCAGCATGTCACGGTGCTCACTCTCGCCAGATCCTTTTTCTGAAAAGGCAAACTTACGGCTCCTTCTCCCACAGGGAAGGTGCCAGCCCTGAAAACTAATGCAGTTTTTCACTATCCCTCTGCAGCCTATCCACAGGCACAACAGCTTTGGGGATCTCTGCTTTCCCAGAGACTCAGCATGTCACGGTGCTCGCTCTCGGCAGAAGCTTTTTTCTGAAAAGGCAAACTTACGGCTCCTTCTCCCACAGGGAAGGTGCCAGCCCTGAAAACTAATGCAGTTTTTCACTATCCCTCTGCAGCCTATCCACAGGCACAACAGCTTTGGGGATCTCTGCTTTCCCAGAGACTCAGCATGTCACGGTGCTCGCTCTCGGCAGAAGCTTTTTTCTGAAAAGGCAAACTTACGGCTCCTTCTCCCACAGGGAAGGTGCCAGCCCTGAAAACTAATGCAGTTTTTCACTATCCCTCTGCAGCCTATCCACAGGCACAACAGCTTTGGGGATCTCTGCTTTCCCAGAGACTCAGCATGTCACGGTGCTCGCTCTCGGCAGAAGCTTTTTTCTGAAAAGGCAAACTTACGGCTCCTTCTCCCACAGGGAAGGTGCCAGCCCTGAAAACTAATGCAGTTTTTCACTATCCCTCTGCAGCCTATCCACAGGCACAACAGCTTTGGGGATCTCTGCTTTCCCAGAGACTCAGCATGTCACGGTGCTCGCTCTCGGCAGAAGCTTTTTTCTGAAAAGGCAAACTTACGGCTCCTTCTCCCACAGGGAAGGTGCCAGCCCTGAAAACTAATGCAGTTTTTCACTATCCCTCTGCAGCCTATCCACAGGCACAACAGCTTTGGGGATCTCTGCTTTCCCAGAGACTCAGCATGTCACGGTGCTCGCTCTCGGCAGAAGCTTTTTTCTGAAAAGGCAAACTTACGGCTCCTTCTCCCACAGGGAAGGTGCCAGCCCTGAAAACTAATGCAGTTTTTCACTATCCCTCTGCAGCCTATCCACAGGCACAACAGCTTTGGGGATCTCTGCTTTCCCAGAGACTCAGCATGTCACGGTGCTCACTCTCGCCAGAGCCTTTTTCTGAAAAGGCAAACTTACGGCTCCTTCTCCCACAAGGAAGGTGCCAGCCCTGAAAGATCTTGCTGGTATTCACTATCCCTCTGCAGCCTATCCACAGGCACAACAGCTTTGGGGATCTCTGCTTTCCCAGAGACTCAGCATGTCACGGTGCTCGCTCTCGGCAGAAGCTTTTTTCTGAAAGGCAAACTTACGGCTCCTTCTCCCACAGGGAAGGTGCCAGCCCTGAAAACTAATGCAGTTTTTCACTATCCCTCTGCAGCCTATCCACAGGCACAACAGCTTTGGGGATCTCTGCTTTCCCAGAGACTCAGCATGTCACGGTGCTCGCTCTCGGCAGAAGCTTTTTTCTGAAAAGGCAAACTTACGGCTCCTTCTCCCACAGGGAAGGTGCCAGCCCTGAAAACTAATGCAGTTTTTCACTATCCCTCTGCAGCCTATCCACAGGCACAACAGCTTTGGGGATCTCTGCTTTC
Source organism: Astur gentilis (assembly GCF_929443795.1). Taxonomy (NCBI): domain Eukaryota; kingdom Metazoa; phylum Chordata; class Aves; order Accipitriformes; family Accipitridae; genus Astur; species Astur gentilis. The sequence goes on from NW_026061063.1 coordinate 7,478, forward strand.
CCAGAGACTCAGCATGTCACGGTGCTCGCTCTCGGCAGAAGCCTTTTTCTGAAAAGGCAAACTTACGGCTCCTTCTCCCACAAGGAAGGTGCCAGCCCTGAAAGATCTTGCTGGTATTCACTATCCCTCTGCAGCCTATCCACAGGCACAACAGCTTTTGGGATCTCTGCTTTCCCAGAGACTCAGCATGTCACGGTGCTCGCTCTCGGCAGAAGCTTTTTTCTGAAAAGGCAAACTTACGGCTCCTTCTCCCACAGGGAAGGTGCCAGCCCTGAAAACTAATGCAGTTTTTCACTATCCCTCTGCAGCCTATCCACAGGCACAACAGCTTTGGGGATCTCTGCTTTCCCAGAGACTCAGCATGTCACGGTGCTCGCTCTCGGCAGAAGCTTTTTTCTGAAAAGGCAAACTTACGGCTCCTTCTCCCACAGGGAAGGTGCCAGCCCTGAAAACTAATGCAGTTTTTCACTATCCCTCTGCAGCCTATCCACAGGCACAACAGCTTTGGGGATCTCTGCTTTCCCAGAGACTCAGCATGTCACGGTGCTCGCTCTCGGCAGAAGCTTTTTTCTGAAAAGGCAAACTTACGGCTCCTTCTCCCACAGGGAAGGTGCCAGCCCTGAAAACTAATGCAGTTTTTCACTATCCCTCTGCAGCCTATCCACAGGCACAACAGCTTTGGGGATCTCTGCTTTCCCAGAGACTCAGCATGTCACGGTGCTCGCTCTCGGCAGAAGCTTTTTTTCTGAAAAGGCAAACTTACGGCTCCTTCTCCCACAGGGAAGGTGCCAGCCCTGAAAACTAATGCAGTTTTTCACTATCCCTCTGCAGCCTATCCACAGGCACAACAGCTTTGGGGATCTCTGCTTTCCCAGAGACTCAGCATGTCACGGTGCTCGCTCTCGGCAGAAGCTTTTTTCTGAAAAGGCAAACTTACGGCTCCTTCTCCCACAGGGAAGGTGCCAGCCCTGAAAACTAATGCAGTTTTTCACTATCCCTCTGCAGCCTATCCACAGGCACAACAGCTTTGGGGATCTCTGCTTTCCCAGAGACTCAGCATGTCACGGTGCTCACTCTCGCCAGAGCCTTTTTCTGAAAAGGCAAACTTACGGCTCCTTCTCCCACAGGGAAGGTGCCAGCCCTGAAAGATCTTGCTGGTATTCACTATCCCTCTGCAGCCTATCCACAGGCACAACAGCTTTGGGGATCTCTGCTTTCCCAGAGACTCAGCATGTCACGGTGCTCGCTCTCGGCAGAAGCTTTTTTCTGAAAAGGCAAACTTACGGCTCCTTCTCCCACAGGGAAGGTGCCAGCCCTGAAAACTAATGCAGTTTTTCACTATCCCTCTGCAGCCTATCCACAGGCATAACAGCTTTGGGGATCTCTGCTTTCCCAGAGACTCAGCATGTCACGGTGCTCGCTCTCGGCAGAAGCTTTTTTCTGAAAAGGCAAACTTACGGCTCCTTCTCCCACAGGGAAGGTGCCAGCCCTGAAAACTAATGCAGTTTTTCACTATCCCTCTGCAGCCTATCCACAGGCACAACAGCTTTTGGGATCTCTGCTTTCCCAGAGACTCAGCATGTCACGGTGCTCGCTCTCGGCAGAAGCTTTTTTCTGAAAAGGCAAACTTACGGCTCCTTCTCCCACAGGGAAGGTGCCAGCCCTGAAAACTAATGCAGTTTTTCACTATCCCTCTGCAGCCTATCCACAGGCACAACAGCTTTGGGGATCTCTGCTTTCCCAGAGACTCAGCATGTCACGGTGCTCGCTCTCGGCAGAAGCTTTTTTCTGAAAAGGCAAACTTACGGCTCCTTCTCCCACAGGGAAGGTGCCAGCCCTGAAAACTAATGCAGTTTTTCACTATCCCTCTGCAGCCTATCCACAGGCACAACAGCTTTGGGGATCTCTGCTTTCCCAGAGACTCAGCATGTCACGGTGCTCGCTCTCGGCAGAAGCTTTTTTTCTGAAAAGGCAAACTTACGGCTCCTTCTCCCACAGGGAAGGTGCCAGCCCTGAAAACTAATGCAGTTTTTCACTATCCCTCTGCAGCCTATCCACAGGCACAACAGCTTTGGGGATCTCTGCTTTCCCAGAGACTCAGCATGTCACGGTGCTCGCTCTCGGCAGAAGCTTTTTTCTGAAAAGGCAAACTTACGGCTCCTTCTCCCACAGGGAAGGTGCCAGCCCTGAAAACTAATGCAGTTTTTCACTATCCCTCTGCAGCCTATCCACAGGCACAACAGCTTTGGGGATCTCTGCTTTCCCAGAGACTCAGCATGTCACGGTGCTCGCTCTCGGCAGAAGCTTTTTTCTGAAAAGGCAAACTTACGGCTCCTTCTCCCACAGGGAAGGTGCCAGCCCTGAAAACTAATGCAGTTTTTCACTATCCCTCTGCAGCCTATCCACAGGCACAACAGCTTTGGGGATCTCTGCTTTCCCAGAGACTCAGCATGTCACGGTGCTCACTCTCGCCAGAGCCTTTTTCTGAAAAGGCAAACTTACGGCTCCTTCTCCCACAGGGAAGGTGCCAGCCCTGAAAGATCTTGCTGGTATTCACTATCCCTCTGCAGCCTATCCACAGGCACAACAGCTTTGGGGATCTCTGCTTTCCCAGAGACTCAGCATGTCACGGTGCTCGCTCTCGGCAGAAGCTTTTTTCTGAAAAGGCAAACTTACGGCTCCTTCTCCCACAGGGAAGGTGCCAGCCCTGAAAACTAATGCAGTTTTTCACTATCCCTCTGCAGCCTATCCACAGGCACAACAGCTTTGGGGATCTCTGCTTTCCCAGAGACTCAGCATGTCACGGTGCTCGCTCTCGGCAGAAGCTTTTTTCTGAAAAGGCAAACTTACGGCTCCTTCTCCCACAGGGAAGGTGCCAGCCCTGAAAACTAATGCAGTTTTTCACTATCCCTCTGCAGCCTATCCACAGGCACAACAGCTTTGGGGATCTCTGCTTTCCCAGAGACTCAGCATGTCACGGTGCTCGCTCTCGGCAGAAGCTTTTTTCTGAAAAGGCAAACTTACGGCTCCTTCTCCCACAGGGAAGGTGCCAGCCCTGAAAACTAATGCAGTTTTTCACTATCCCTCTGCAGCCTATCCACAGGCACAACAGCTTTGGGGATCTCTGCTTTCCCAGAGACTCAGCATGTCACGGTGCTCGCTCTCGGCAGAAGCTTTTTTCTGAAAAGGCAAACTTACGGCTCCTTCTCCCACAGGGAAGGTGCCAGCCCTGAAAACTAATGCAGTTTTTCACTATCCCTCTGCAGCCTATCCACAGGCACAACAGCTTTGGGGATCTCTGCTTTCCCAGAGACTCAGCATGTCACGGTGCTCGCTCTCGGCAGAAGCTTTTTTCTGAAAAGGCAAACTTACGGCTCCTTCTCCCACAGGGAAGGTGCCAGCCCTGAAAACTAATGCAGTTTTTCACTATCCCTCTGCAGCCTATCCACACGCACAACAGCTTTGGGGATCTCTGCTTTCCCAGAGACTCAGCATGTCACGGTGCTCGCTCTCGGCAGAAGCTTTTTTCTGAAAAGGCAAACTTACGGCTCCTTCTCCCACAGGGAAGGTGCCAGCCCTGAAAACTAATGCAGTTTTTCACTATCCCTCTGCAGCCTATCCACAGGCACAACAGCTTTGGGGATCTCTGCTTTCCCAGAGACTCAGCATGTCACGGTGCTCGCTCTCGGCAGAAGCTTTTTTCTGAAAAGGCAAACTTACGGCTCCTTCTCCCACAGGGAAGGTGCCAGCCCTGAAAACTAATGCAGTTTTTCACTATCCCTCTGCAGCCTATCCACAGGCACAACAGCTTTGGGGATCTCTGCTTTCCCAGAGACTCAGCATGTCACGGTGCTCGCTCTCGGCAGAAGCTTTTTTCTGAAAAGGCAAACTTACGGCTCCTTCTCCCACAGGGAAGGTGCCAGCCCTGAAAACTAATGCAGTTTTTCACTATCCCTCTGCAGCCTATCCACAGGCACAACAGCTTTGGGGATCTCTGCTTTCCCAGAGACTCAGCATGTCACGGTGCTCACTCTCGGCTGAAGCTTTTTCTGAAAAGGCAATCCTCTGGCTCCTTCTCCCACAAGGAAGGTGCCAGCCCTGAAAGATCTTGCTGGTATTCACTATCCCTCTGCAGCCTATCCACAGGCACAACAGCACTGGGGATCTCTGCTTTCCCAGACACTCAGCATGTCACGGTGCTCACTCTCGCCAGATCCTTTTTCTGAAAAGGCAAACTTACGGCTCCTTCTCCCACAGGGAAGGTGCCAGCCCTGAAAACTAATGCAGTTTTTCACTATCCCTCTGCAGCCTATCCACAGGCACAACAGCTTTGGGGATCTCTGCTTTCCCAGAGACTCAGCATGTCACGGTGCTCGCTCTCGGCAGAAGCTTTTTTCTGAAAAGGCAAACTTACGGCTCCTTCTCCCACAGGGAAGGTGCCAGCCCTGAAAACTAATGCAGTTTTTCACTATCCCTCTGCAGCCTATCCACAGGCACAACAGCTTTGGGGATCTCTGCTTTCCCAGAGACTCAGCATGTCACGGTGCTCGCTCTCGGCAGAAGCTTTTTTCTGAAAAGGCAAACTTACGGCTCCTTCTCCCACAGGGAAGGTGCCAGCCCTGAAAACTAATGCAGTTTTTCACTATCCCTCTGCAGCCTATCCACAGGCACAACAGCTTTGGGGATCTCTGCTTTCCCAGAGACTCAGCATGTCACGGTGCTCGCTCTCGGCAGAAGCTTTTTTCTGAAAAGGCAAACTTACGGCTCCTTCTCCCACAGGGAAGGTGCCAGCCCTGAAAACTAATGCAGTTTTTCACTATCCCTCTGCAGCCTATCCACAGGCACAACAGCTTTGGGGATCTCTGCTTTCCCAGAGACTCAGCATGTCACGGTGCTCGCTCTCGGCAGAAGCTTTTTTCTGAAAAGGCAAACTTACGGCTCCTTCTCCCACAGGGAAGGTGCCAGCCCTGAAAACTAATGCAGTTTTTCACTATCCCTCTGCAGCCTATCCACAGGCACAACAGCTTTGGGGATCTCTGCTTTCCCAGAGACTCAGCATGTCACGGTGCTCGCTCTCGGCAGAAGCTTTTTTCTGAAAAGGCAAACTTACGGCTCCTTCTCCCACAGGGAAGGTGCCAGCCCTGAAAACTAATGCAGTTTTTCACTATCCCTCTGCAGCCTATCCACAGGCACAACAGCTTTGGGGATCTCTGCTTTCCCAGAGACTCAGCATGTCACGGTGCTCACTCTCGCCAGAGCCTTTTTCTGAAAAGGCAAACTTACGGCTCCTTCTCCCACAGGGAAGGTGCCAGCCCTGAAAGATCTTGCTGGTATTCACTATCCCTCTGCAGCCTATCCACAGGCACAACAGCTTTGGGGATCTCTGCTTTCCCAGAGACTCAGCATGTCACGGTGCTCGCTCTCGGCAGAAGCTTTTTTCTGAAAAGGCAAACTTACGGCTCCTTCTCCCACAGGGAAGGTGCCAGCCCTGAAAACTAATGCAGTTTTTCACTATCCCTCTGCAGCCTATCCACAGGCACAACAGCTTTGGGGATCTCTGCTTTCCCAGAGACTCAGCATGTCACGGTGCTCGCTCTCGGCAGAAGCTTTTTTCTGAAAAGGCAAACTTACGGCTCCTTCTCCCACAGGGAAGGTGCCAGCCCTGAAAACTAATGCAGTTTTTCACTATCCCTCTGCAGCCTATCCACAGGCACAACAGCTTTGGGGATCTCTGCTTTCCCAGAGACTCAGCATGTCACGGTGCTCGCTCTCGGCAGAAGCCTTTTTCTGAAAAGGCAAACTTACGGCTCCTTCTCCCACAAGGAAGGTGCCAGCCCTGAAAGATCTTGCTGGTATTCACTATCCCTCTGCAGCCTATCCACAGGCACAACAGCTTTTGGGATCTCTGCTTTCCCAGAGACTCAGCATGTCACGGTGCTCGCTCTCGGCAGAAGCTTTTTTCTGAAAAGGCAAACTTACGGCTCCTTCTCCCACAGGGAAGGTGCCAGCCCTGAAAACTAATGCAGTTTTTCACTATCCCTCTGCAGCCTATCCACAGGCACAACAGCTTTGGGGATCTCTGCTTTCCCAGAGACTCAGCATGTCACGGTGCTCGCTCTCGGCAGAAGCTTTTTTCTGAAAAGGCAAACTTACGGCTCCTTCTCCCACAGGGAAGGTGCCAGCCCTGAAAACTAATGCAGTTTTTCACTATCCCTCTGCAGCCTATCCACAGGCACAACAGCTTTGGGGATCTCTGCTTTCCCAGAGACTCAGCATGTCACGGTGCTCGCTCTCGGCAGAAGCTTTTTTCTGAAAAGGCAAACTTACGGCTCCTTCTCCCACAGGGAAGGTGCCAGCCCTGAAAACTAATGCAGTTTTTCACTATCCCTCTGCAGCCTATCCACAGGCACAACAGCTTTGGGGATCTCTGCTTTCCCAGAGACTCAGCATGTCACGGTGCTCGCTCTCGGCAGAAGCTTTTTTCTGAAAAGGCAAACTTACGGCTCCTTCTCCCACAGGGAAGGTGCCAGCCCTGAAAACTAATGCAGTTTTTCACTATCCCTCTGCAGCCTATCCACAGGCACAACAGCTTTGGGGATCTCTGCTTTCCCAGAGACTCAGCATGTCACGGTGCTCGCTCTCGGCAGAAGCTTTTTTCTGAAAAGGCAAACTTACGGCTCCTTCTCCCACAGGGAAGGTGCCAGCCCTGAAAACTAATGCAGTTTTTCACTATCCCTCTGCAGCCTATCCACAGGCACAACAGCTTTGGGGATCTCTGCTTTCCCAGAGACTCAGCATGTCACGGTGCTCACTCTCGCCAGAGCCTTTTTCTGAAAAGGCAAACTTACGGCTCCTTCTCCCACAAGGAAGGTGCCAGCCCTGAAAGATCTTGCTGGTATTCACTATCCCTCTGCAGCCTATCCACAGGCACAACAGCACTGGGGATCTCTGCTTTCCCAGAGACTCAGCATGTCACGGTGCTCGTTCAGGGCAGAAACATTTTTTTGAAAGGCAAAAGTCTGGCTCCTTGTCCCACAGGGAAGGTGCCAGCCCTGAAAGATTTTGTGGTCTTCACCGCCCCCTGCAGCCTATCCACAGGCACCGCAGCACTGGGGATCTCTGCTTTCCCAGAGACTCAGCATGTCACGGTGCTCACTCTCGGCTGAAGCTTTTTCTGAAAAGGCAATCCTCTGGCTCCTTCCCCCTCAAGGAAGCTGCCAGCCCTGAAAGATCTTGCTGGTATTCACTATCCCTCTGCAGCCTATCCACAGGCACAACAGCTTTGGGGATCTCTGCTTTCCCAGAGACTCAGCATGTCACGGTGCTCGCTCTCGGCAGAAGCTTTTTTCTGAAAAGGCAAACTTACGGCTCCTTCTCCCACAGGGAAGGTGCCAGCCCTGAAAACTAATGCAGTTTTTCACTATCCCTCTGCAGCCTATCCACAGGCACAACAGCTTTGGGGATCTCTGCTTTCCCAGAGACTCAGCATGTCACGGTGCTCGCTCTCGGCAGAAGCTTTTTTCTGAAAAGGCAAACTTACGGCTCCTTCTCCCACAGGGAAGGTGCCAGCCCTGAAAACTAATGCAGTTTTTCACTATCCCTCTGCAGCCTATCCACAGGCACAACAGCTTTGGGGATCTCTGCTTTCCCAGAGACTCAGCATGTCACGGTGCTCGCTCTCGGCAGAAGCTTTTTTCTGAAAAGGCAAACTTATGGCTCCTTGTCCCACAGGGAAGGTGCCAGCCCTGAAAACTAATGCAGTTTTTCACTATCCCTCTGCAGCCTATCCACAGGCACAACAGCTTTGGGGATCTCTGCTTTCCCAGAGACTCAGCATGTCACGGTGCTCGCTCTCGGCAGAAGCCTTTTTCTGAAAAGGCAAACTTACGGCTCCTTCTCCCACAAGGAAGGTGCCAGCCCTGAAAGATCTTGCTGGTATTCACTATCCCTCTGCAGCCTATCCACAGGCACAACAGCTTTTGGGATCTCTGCTTTCCCAGAGACTCAGCATGTCACGGTGCTCGCTCTCGGCAGAAGCTTTTTTCTGAAAAGGCAAACTTACGGCTCCTTCTCCCACAGGGAAGGTGCCAGCCCTGAAAACTAATGCAGTTTTTCACTATCCCTCTGCAGCCTATCCACAGGCACAACAGCTTTGGGGATCTCTGCTTTCCCAGAGACTCAGCATGTCACGGTGCTCGCTCTCGGCAGAAGCTTTTTTCTGAAAAGGCAAACTTACGGCTCCTTCTCCCACAGGGAAGGTGCCAGCCCTGAAAACTAATGCAGTTTTTCACTATCCCTCTGCAGCCTATCCACAGGCACAACAGCTTTGGGGATCTCTGCTTTCCCAGAGACTCAGCATGTCACGGTGCTCGCTCTCGGCAGAAGCTTTTTTCTGAAAAGGCAAACTTACGGCTCCTTCTCCCACAGGGAAGGTGCCAGCCCTGAAAACTAATGCAGTTTTTCACTATCCCTCTGCAGCCTATCCACAGGCACAACAGCTTTGGGGATCTCTGCTTTCCCAGAGACTCAGCATGTCACGGTGCTCACTCTCGCCAGAGCCTTTTTCTGAAAAGGCAAACTTACGGCTCCTTCTCCCACAGGGAAGGTGCCAGCCCTGAAAGATCTTGCTGGTATTCACTATCCCTCTGCAGCCTATCCACAGGCACAACAGCTTTTGGGATCTCTGCTTTCCCAGAGACTCAGCATGTCACGGTGCTCGCTCTCGGCAGAAGCTTTTTTCTGAAAAGGCAAACTTACGGCTCCTTCTCCCACAGGGAAGGTGCCAGCCCTGAAAACTAATGCAGTTTTTCACTATCCCTCTGCAGCCTATCCACAGGCACAACAGCTTTGGGGATCTCTGCTTTCCCAGAGACTCAGCATGTCACGGTGCTCGCTCTCGGCAGAAGCTTTTTTCTGAAAAGGCAAACTTACGGCTCCTTCTCCCACAGGGAAGGTGCCAGCCCTGAAAACTAATGCAGTTTTTCACTATCCCTCTGCAGCCTATCCACAGGCACAACAGCTTTGGGGATCTCTGCTTTCCCAGAGACTCAGCATGTCACGGTGCTCACTCTCGCCAGAGCCTTTTTCTGAAAAGGCAAACTTACGGCTCCTTCTCCCACAGGGAAGGTGCCAGCCCTGAAAGATCTTGCTGGTATTCACTATCCCTCTGCAGCCTATCCACAGGCACAACAGCTTTTGGGATCTCTGCTTTCCCAGAGACTCAGCATGTCACGGTGCTCGCTCTCGGCAGAAGCTTTTTTCTGAAAAGGCAAACTTACGGCTCCTTCTCCCACAGGGAAGGTGCCAGCCCTGAAAACTAATGCAGTTTTTCACTATCCCTCTGCAGCCTATCCACAGGCATAACAGCTTTTGGGATCTCTGCTTTCCCAGAGACTCAGCATGTCACGGTGCTCGCTCTCGGCAGAAGCTTTTTTCTGAAAAGGCAAACTTACGGCTCCTTCTCCCACAGGGAAGGTGCCAGCCCTGAAAACTAATGCAGTTTTTCACTATCCCTCTGCAGCCTATCCACAGGCACAACAGCTTTGGGGATCTCTGCTTTCCCAGAGACTCAGCATGTCACGGTGCTCGCTCTCGGCAGAAGCTTTTTTCTGAAAAGGCAAACTTACGGCTCCTTCTCCCACAGGGAAGGTGCCAGCCCTGAAAACTAATGCAGTTTTTCACTATCCCTCTGCAGCCTATCCACAGGCACAACAGCTTTGGGGATCTCTGCTTTCCCAGAGACTCAGCATGTCACGGTGCTCGCTCTCGGCAGAAGCTTTTTTCTGAAAAGGCAAACTTACGGCTCCTTCTCCCACAGGGAAGGTGCCAGCCCTGAAAACTAATGCAGTTTTTCACTATCCCTCTGCAGCCTATCCACAGGCACAACAGCTTTGGGGATCTCTGCTTTCCCAGAGACTCAGCATGTCACGGTGCTCGCTCTCGGCAGAAGCTTTTTTCTGAAAAGGCAAACTTACGGCTCCTTCTCCCACAGGGAAGGTGCCAGCCCTGAAAACTAATGCAGTTTTTCACTATCCCTCTGCAGCCTATCCACAGGCACAACAGCTTTGGGGATCTCTGCTTTCCCAGAGACTCAGCATGTCACGGTGCTCGCTCTCGGCAGAAGCTTTTTTCTGAAAAGGCAAACTTACGGCTCCTTCTCCCACAGGGAAGGTGCCAGCCCTGAAAACTAATGCAGTTTTTCACTATCCCTCTGCAGCCTATCCACAGGCACAACAGCTTTGGGGATCTCTGCTTTCCCAGAGACTCAGCATGTCACGGTGCTCGCTCTCGGCAGAAGCTTTTTTCTGAAAAGGCAAACTTACGGCTCCTTCTCCCACAGGGAAGGTGCCAGCCCTGAAAACTAATGCAGTTTTTCACTATCCCTCTGCAGCCTATCCACAGGCACAACAGCTTTGGGGATCTCTGCTTTCCCAGAGACTCAGCATGTCACGGTGCTCGCTCTCGGCAGAAGCTTTTTTCTGAAAAGGCAAACTTACGGCTCCTTCTCCCACAGGGAAGGTGCCAGCCCTGAAAACTAATGCAGTTTTTCACTATCCCTCTGCAGCCTATCCACAGGCACAACAGCTTTGGGGATCTCTTCTTTCCCAGAGACTCAGCATGTCACGGTGCTCACTCTCGGCTGAAGCTTTTTCTGAAAAGGCAATCCTCTGGCTCCTTCTCCCACAAGGAAGGTGCCAGCCCTGAAAGATCTTGCTGGTATTCACTATCCCTCTGCAGCCTATCCACAGGCACAACAGCACTGGGGATCTCTGCTTTCCCAGAGACTCAGCATGTCACGGTGCTCACTCTCGCCAGAGCCTTTTTCTGAAAAGGCAAACTTACGGCTCCTTCTCCCACAAGGAAGGTGCCAGCCCTGAAAGATCTTGCTGGTATTCACTATCCCTCTGCAGCCTATCCACAGGCACAACAGCTTTGGGGATCTCTGCTTTCCCAGAGACTCAGCATGTCACGGTGCTCGCTCTCGGCAGAAGCTTTTTTCTGAAAAGGCAAACTTACGGCTCCTTCTCCCACAGGGAAGGTGCCAGCCCTGAAAACTAATGCAGTTTTTCACTATCCCTCTGCAGCCTATCCACAGGCACAACAGCTTTGGGGATCTCTGCTTTCCCAGAGACTCAGCATGTCACGGTGCTCGCTCTCGGCAGAAGCTTTTTTCTGAAAAGGCAAACTTACGGCTCCTTCTCCCACAGGGAAGGTGCCAGCCCTGAAAACTAATGCAGTTTTTCACTATCCCTCTGCAGCCTATCCACAGGCACAACAGCTTTGGGGATCTCTGCTTTCCCAGAGACTCAGCATGTCACGGTGCTCGCTCTCGGCAGAAGCTTTTTTCTGAAAAGGCAAACTTACGGCTCCTTCTCCCACAGGGAAGGTGCCAGCCCTGAAAACTAATGCAGTTTTTCACTATCCCTCTGCAGCCTATCCACAGGCACAACAGCTTTGGGGATCTCTGCTTTCCCAGAGACTCAGCATGTCACGGTGCTCGCTCTCGGCAGAAGCTTTTTTCTGAAAAGGCAAACTTACGGCTCCTTCTCCCACAGGGAAGGTGCCAGCCCTGAAAACTAATGCAGTTTTTCACTATCCCTCTGCAGCCTATCCACAGGCACAACAGCTTTGGGGATCTCTGCTTTCCCAGAGACTCAGCATGTCACGGTGCTCGCTCTCGGCAGAAGCTTTTTTCTGAAAAGGCAAACTTACGGCTCCTTCTCCCACAGGGAAGGTGCCAGCCCTGAAAACTAATGCAGTTTTTCACTATCCCTCTGCAGCCTATCCACAGGCACAACAGCTTTGGGGATCTCTGCTTTCCCAGAGACTCAGCATGTCACGGTGCTCACTCTCGCCAGAGCCTTTTTCTGAAAAGGCAAACTTACGGCTCCTTCTCCCACAGGGAAGGTGCCAGCCCTGAAAGGTCTTGCTGGTATTCACTATCCCTCTGCAGCCTATCCACAGGCACAACAGCTTTGGGGATCTCTGCTTTCCCAGAGACTCAGCATGTCACGGTGCTCGCTCTCGGCAGAAGCTTTTTTCTGAAAAGGCAAACTTACGGCTCCTTCTCCCACAGGGAAGGTGCCAGCCCTGAAAACTAATGCAGTTTTTCACTATCCCTCTGCAGCCTATCCACAGGCATAACAGCTTTGGGGATCTCTGCTTTCCCAGAGACTCAGCATGTCACGGTGCTCGCTCTCGGCAGAAGCTTTTTTCTGAAAAGGCAAACTTACGGCTCCTTCTCCCACAGGGAAGGTGCCAGCCCTGAAAACTAATGCAGTTTTTCACTATCCCTCTGCAGCCTATCCACAGGCACAACAGCTTTTGGGATCTCTGCTTTCCCAGAGACTCAGCATGTCACGGTGCTCGCTCTCGGCAGAAGCTTTTTTCTGAAAAGGCAAACTTACGGCTCCTTCTCCCACAGGGAAGGTGCCAGCCCTGAAAACTAATGCAGTTTTTCACTATCCCTCTGCAGCCTATCCACAGGCACAACAGCTTTGGGGATCTCTGCTTTCCCAGAGACTCAGCATGTCACGGTGCTCGCTCTCGGCAGAAGCTTTTTTCTGAAAAGGCAAACTTACGGCTCCTTCTCCCACAGGGAAGGTGCCAGCCCTGAAAACTAATGCAGTTTTTCACTATCCCTCTGCAGCCTATCCACAGGCACAACAGCTTTGGGGATCTCTGCTTTCCCAGAGACTCAGCATGTCACGGTGCTCGCTCTCGGCAGAAGCTTTTTTCTGAAAAGGCAAACTTACGGCTCCTTCTCCCACAGGGAAGGTGCCAGCCCTGAAAACTAATGCAGTTTTTCACTATCCCTCTGCAGCCTATCCACAGGCATAACAGCTTTGGGGATCTCTGCTTTCCCAGAGACTCAGCATGTCACGGTGCTCGCTCTCGGCAGAAGCTTTTTTCTGAAAAGGCAAACTTACGGCTCCTTCTCCCACAGGGAAGGTGCCAGCCCTGAAAACTAATGCAGTTTTTCACTATCCCTCTGCAGCCTATCCACAGGCACAACAGCTTTTGGGATCTCTGCTTTCCCAGAGACTCAGCATGTCACGGTGCTCGCTCTCGGCAGAAGCTTTTTTCTGAAAAGGCAAACTTACGGCTCCTTCTCCCACAGGGAAGGTGCCAGCCCTGAAAACTAATGCAGTTTTTCACTATCCCTCTGCAGCCTATCCACAGGCACAACAGCTTTGGGGATCTCTGCTTTCCCAGAGACTCAGCATGTCACGGTGCTCGCTCTCGGCAGAAGCTTTTTTCTGAAAAGGCAAACTTACGGCTCCTTCTCCCACAGGGAAGGTGCCAGCCCTGAAAACTAATGCAGTTTTTCACTATCCCTCTGCAGCCTATCCACAGGCACAACAGCTTTGGGGATCTCTGCTTTCCCAGAGACTCAGCATGTCACGGTGCTCGCTCTCGGCAGAAGCTTTTTTCTGAAAAGGCAAACTTACGGCTCCTTCTCCCACAGGGAAGGTGCCAGCCCTGAAAACTAATGCAGTTTTTCACTATCCCTCTGCAGCCTATCCACAGGCACAACAGCTTTGGGGATCTCTGCTTTCCCAGAGACTCAGCATGTCACGGTGCTCACTCTCGCCAGAGCCTTTTTCTGAAAAGGCAAACTTACGGCTCCTTCTCCCACAAGGAAGGTGCCAGCCCTGAAAGATCTTGCTGGTATTCACTATCCCTCTGCAGCCTATCCACAGGCACAACAGCACTGGGGATCTCTGCTTTCCCAGAGACTCAGCATGTCACGGTGCTCGTTCAGGGCAGAAACATTTTTTTGAAAGGCAAAAGTCTGGCTCCTTGTCCCACAGGGAAGGTGCCAGCCCTGAAAGATTTTGTGGTCTTCACCGCCCCCTGCAGCCTATCCACAGGCACCGCAGCACTGGGGATCTCTGCTTTCCCAGAGACTCAGCATGTCACGGTGCTCACTCTCGCCAGAGCCTTTTTCTGAAAAGGCAAACTTACGGCTCCTTCTCCCACAAGGAAGGTGCCAGCCCTGAAAGATCTTGCTGGTATTCACTATCCCTCTGCAGCCTATCCACAGGCACAACAGCTTTTGGGATCTCTGCTTTCCCAGAGACTCAGCATGTCACGGTGCTCGCTCTCGGCAGAAGCTTTTTTCTGAAAAGGCAAACTTACGGCTCCTTCTCCCACAGGGAAGGTGCCAGCCCTGAAAACTAATGCAGTTTTTCACTATCCCTCTGCAGCCTATCCACAGGCACAACAGCTTTGGGGATCTCTGCTTTCCCAGAGACTCAGCATGTCACGGTGCTCACTCTCGGCTGAAGCTTTTTCTGAAAAGGCAATCCTCTGGCTCCTTCTCCCACAAGGAAGGTGCCAGCCCTGAAAGATCTTGCTGGTATTCACTATCCCTCTGCAGCCTATCCACAGGCACAACAGCACTGGGGATCTCTGCTTTCCCAGAGACTCAGCATGTCACGGTGCTCACTCTCGCCAGAGCCTTTTTCTGAAAAGGCAAACTTACGGCTCCTTCTCCCACAAGGAAGGTGCCAGCCCTGAAAGATCTTGCTGGTATTCACTATCCCTCTGCAGCCTATCCACAGGCACAACAGCTTTTGGGATCTCTGCTTTCCCAGAGACTCAGCATGTCACGGTGCTCGCTCTCGGCAGAAGCTTTTTTCTGAAAAGGCAAACTTACGGCTCCTTCTCCCACAGGGAAGGTGCCAGCCCTGAAAACTAATGCAGTTTTTCACTATCCCTCTGCAGCCTATCCACAGGCACAACAGCTTTGGGGATCTCTGCTTTCCCAGAGACTCAGCATGTCACGGTGCTCGCTCTCGGCAGAAGCTTTTTTCTGAAAAGGCAAACTTACAGCTCCTTCTCCCACAGGGAAGGTGCCAGCCCTGAAAACTAATGCAGTTTTTCACTATCCCTCTGCAGCCTATCCACAGGCACAACAGCTTTGGGGATCTCTGCTTTCCCAGAGACTCAGCATGTCACGGTGCTCGCTCTCGGCAGAAGCTTTTTTCTGAAAAGGCAAACTTACGGCTCCTTCTCCCACAGGGAAGGTGCCAGCCCTGAAAACTAATGCAGTTTTTCACTATCCCTCTGCAGCCTATCCACAGGCACAACAGCTTTGGGGATCTCTGCTTTCCCAGAGACTCAGCATGTCACGGTGCTCGCTCTCGGCAGAAGCTTTTTTCTGAAAAGGCAAACTTACGGCTCCTTCTCCCACAGGGAAGGTGCCAGCCCTGAAAACTAATGCAGTTTTTCACTATCCCTCTGCAGCCTATCCACAGGCACAACAGCTTTGGGGATCTCTGCTTTCCCAGAGACTCAGCATGTCACGGTGCTCGCTCTCGGCAGAAGCTTTTTTCTGAAAAGGCAAACTTACGGCTCCTTCTCCCACAGGGAAGGTGCCAGCCCTGAAAACTAATGCAGTTTTTCACTATCCCTCTGCAGCCTATCCACAGGCACAACAGCTTTGGGGATCTCTGCTTTCCCAGAGACTCAGCATGTCACGGTGCTCACTCTCGCCAGAGCCTTTTTCTGAAAAGGCAAACTTACGGCTCCTTCTCCCACAGGGAAGGTGCCAGCCCTGAAAGATCTTGCTGGTATTCACTATCCCTCTGCAGCCTATCCACAGGCACAACAGCTTTGGGGATCTCTGCTTTCCCAGAGACTCAGCATGTCACGGTGCTCGCTCTCGGCAGAAGCTTTTTTCTGAAAAGGCAAACTTACGGCTCCTTCTCCCACAGGGAAGGTGCCAGCCCTGAAAACTAATGCAGTTTTTCACTATCCCTCTGCAGCCTATCCACAGGCATAACAGCTTTGGGGATCTCTGCTTTCCCAGAGACTCAGCATGTCACGGTGCTCGCTCTCGGCAGAAGCTTTTTTCTGAAAAGGCAAACTTACGGCTCCTTCTCCCACAGGGAAGGTGCCAGCCCTGAAAACTAATGCAGTTTTTCACTATCCCTCTGCAGCCTATCCACAGGCACAACAGCTTTTGGGATCTCTGCTTTCCCAGAGACTCAGCATGTCACGGTGCTCGCTCTCGGCAGAAGCTTTTTTCTGAAAAGGCAAACTTACGGCTCCTTCTCCCACAGGGAAGGTGCCAGCCCTGAAAACTAATGCAGTTTTTCACTATCCCTCTGCAGCCTATCCACAGGCACAACAGCTTTGGGGATCTCTGCTTTCCCAGAGACTCAGCATGTCACGGTGCTCGCTCTCGGCAGAAGCTTTTTTCTGAAAAGGCAAACTTACGGCTCCTTCTCCCACAGGGAAGGTGCCAGCCCTGAAAACTAATGCAGTTTTTCACTATCCCTCTGCAGCCTATCCACAGGCACAACAGCTTTGGGGATCTCTGCTTTCCCAGAGACTCAGCATGTCACGGTGCTCGCTCTCGGCAGAAGCTTTTTTCTGAAAAGGCAAACTTACGGCTCCTTCTCCCACAGGGAAGGTGCCAGCCCTGAAAACTAATGCAGTTTTTCACTATCCCTCTGCAGCCTATCCACAGGCACAACAGCTTTGGGGATCTCTGCTTTCCCAGAGACTCAGCATGTCACGGTGCTCGCTCTCGGCAGAAGCTTTTTTCTGAAAAGGCAAACTTACGGCTCCTTCTCCCACAGGGAAGGTGCCAGCCCTGAAAACTAATGCAGTTTTTCACTATCCCTCTGCAGCCTATCCACAGGCACAACAGCTTTGGGGATCTCTGCTTTCCCAGAGACTCAGCATGTCACGGTGCTCGCTCTCGGCAGAAGCTTTTTTCTGAAAAGGCAAACTTACGGCTCCTTCTCCCACAGGGAAGGTGCCAGCCCTGAAAACTAATGCAGTTTTTCACTATCCCTCTGCAGCCTATCCACAGGCACAACAGCTTTGGGGATCTCTGCTTTCCCAGAGACTCAGCATGTCACGGTGCTCACTCTCGCCAGAGCCTTTTTCTGAAAAGGCAAACTTACGGCTCCTTCTCCCACAGGGAAGGTGCCAGCCCTGAAAGATCTTGCTGGTATTCACTATCCCTCTGCAGCCTATCCACAGGCACAACAGCTTTGGGGATCTCTGCTTTCCCAGAGACTCAGCATGTCACGGTGCTCGCTCTCGGCAGAAGCTTTTTTCTGAAAAGGCAAACTTACGGCTCCTTCTCCCACAGGGAAGGTGCCAGCCCTGAAAACTAATGCAGTTTTTCACTATCCCTCTGCAGCCTATCCACAGGCACAACAGCTTTGGGGATCTCTGCTTTCCCAGAGACTCAGCATGTCACGGTGCTCGCTCTCGGCAGAAGCTTTTTTCTGAAAAGGCAAACTTACGGCTCCTTCTCCCACAGGGAAGGTGCCAGCCCTGAAAACTAATGCAGTTTTTCACTATCCCTCTGCAGCCTATCCACAGGCACAACAGCTTTGGGGATCTCTGCTTTCCCAGAGACTCAGCATGTCACGGTGCTCGCTCTCGGCAGAAGCTTTTTTCTGAAAAGGCAAACTTACGGCTCCTTCTCCCACAGGGAAGGTGCCAGCCCTGAAAACTAATGCAGTTTTTCACTATCCCTCTGCAGCCTATCCACAGGCACAACAGCTTTGGGGATCTCTGCTTTCCCAGAGACTCAGCATGTCACGGTGCTCGCTCTCGGCAGAAGCTTTTTTCTGAAAAGGCAAACTTACGGCTCCTTCTCCCACAGGGAAGGTGCCAGCCCTGAAAACTAATGCAGTTTTTCACTATCCCTCTGCAGCCTATCCACAGGCACAACAGCTTTGGGGATCTCTGCTTTCCCAGAGACTCAGCATGTCACGGTGCTCGCTCTCGGCAGAAGCTTTTTTCTGAAAAGGCAAACTTACGGCTCCTTCTCCCACAGGGAAGGTGCCAGCCCTGAAAACTAATGCAGTTTTTCACTATCCCTCTGCAGCCTATCCACAGGCACAACAGCTTTGGGGATCTCTGCTTTCCCAGAGACTCAGCATGTCACGGTGCTCGCTCTCGGCAGAAGCTTTTTTCTGAAAAGGCAAACTTACGGCTCCTTCTCCCACAGGGAAGGTGCCAGCCCTGAAAACTAATGCAGTTTTTCACTATCCCTCTGCAGCCTATCCACAGGCACAACAGCTTTTGGGATCTCTGCTTTCCCAGAGACTCAGCATGTCACGGTGCTCGCTCTCGGCAGAAGCTTTTTTCTGAAAAGGCAAACTTACGGCTCCTTCTCCCACAGGGAAGGTGCCAGCCCTGAAAACTAATGCAGTTTTTCACTATCCCTCTGCAGCCTATCCACAGGCACAACAGCTTTGGGGATCTCTGCTTTCCCAGAGACTCAGCATGTCACGGTGCTCGCTCTCGGCAGAAGCTTTTTTCTGAAAAGGCAAACTTACGGCTCCTTCTCCCACAGGGAAGGTGCCAGCCCTGAAAACTAATGCAGTTTTTCACTATCCCTCTGCAGCCTATCCACAGGCACAACAGCTTTGGGGATCTCTGCTTTCCCAGAGACTCAGCATGTCACGGTGCTCGCTCTCGGCAGAAGCTTTTTTCTGAAAAGGCAAACTTACGGCTCCTTCTCCCACAGGGAAGGTGCCAGCCCTGAAAACTAATGCAGTTTTTCACTATCCCTCTGCAGCCTATCCACAGGCACAACAGCTTTGGGGATCTCTGCTTTCCCAGAGACTCAGCATGTCACGGTGCTCACTCTCGCCAGAGCCTTTTTCTGAAAAGGCAAACTTACGGCTCCTTCTCCCACAAGGAAGGTGCCAGCCCTGAAAGATCTTGCTGGTATTCACTATCCCTCTGCAGCCTATCCACAGGCACAACAGCACTGGGGATCTCTGCTTTCCCAGAGACTCAGCATGTCACGGTGCTCGTTCAGGGCAGAAACATTTTTTTGAAAGGCAAAAGTCTGGCTCCTTGTCCCACAGGGAAGGTGCCAGCCCTGAAAGATTTTGTGGTCTTCACCGCCCCCTGCAGCCTATCCACAGGCACCGCAGCACTGGGGATCTCTGCTTTCCCAGAGACTCAGCATGTCACGGTGCTCACTCTCGCCAGAGCCTTTTTCTGAAAAGGCAAACTTACGGCTCCTTCTCCCACAAGGAAGGTGCCAGCCCTGAAAGATCTTGCTGGTATTCACTATCCCTCTGCAGCCTATCCACAGGCACAACAGCTTTTGGGATCTCTGCTTTCCCAGAGACTCAGCATGTCACGGTGCTCGCTCTCGGCAGAAGCTTTTTTCTGAAAAGGCAAACTTACGGCTCCTTCTCCCACAGGGAAGGTGCCAGCCCTGAAAACTAATGCAGTTTTTCACTATCCCTCTGCAGCCTATCCACAGGCACAACAGCTTTGGGGATCTCTTCTTTCCCAGAGACTCAGCATGTCACGGTGCTCACTCTCGGCTGAAGCTTTTTCTGAAAAGGCAATCCTCTGGCTCCTTCTCCCACAAGGAAGGTGCCAGCCCTGAAAGATCTTGCTGGTATTCACTATCCCTCTGCAGCCTATCCACAGGCACAACAGCACTGGGGATCTCTGCTTTCCCAGAGACTCAGCATGTCACGGTGCTCACTCTCGCCAGAGCCTTTTTCTGAAAAGGCAAACTTACGGCTCTTACGGCTCCTTCTCCCACAAGGAAGGTGCCAGCCCTGAAAATCTTGCTGGTATTCACTATCCCTCTGCAGCCTATCCACAGGCACAACAGCTTTTGGGATCTCTGCTTTCCCAGAGACTCAGCATGTCACGGTGCTCGCTCTCGGCAGAAGCTTTTTTCTGAAAAGGCAAACTTACGGCTCCTTCTCCCACAGGGAAGGTGCCAGCCCTGAAAACTAATGCAGTTTTTCACTATCCCTCTGCAGCCTATTCCACAGGCACAACAGCTTTGGGGATCTCTGCTTTCCCAGAGACTCAGCATGTCACGGTGCTCGCTCTCGGCAGAAGCTTTTTTCTGAAAAGGCAAACTTACAGCTCCTTCTCCCACAGGGAAGGTGCCAGCCCTGAAAACTAATGCAGTTTTTCACTATCCCTCTGCAGCCTATCCACAGGCACAACAGCTTTGGGGGATCTCTGCTTTCCCAGAGACTCAGCATGTCACGGTGCTCGCTCTCGGCAGAAGCTTTTTTCTGAAAAGGCAAACTTACGGCTCCTTCTCCCACAGGGAAGGTGCCAGCCCTGAAAACTAATGCAGTTTTTCACTATCCCTCTGCAGCCTATCCACAGGCACAACAGCTTTGGGGATCTCTGCTTTCCCAGAGACTCAGCATGTCACGGTGCTCGCTCTCGGCAGAAGCTTTTTTCTGAAAAGGCAAACTTACGGCTCCTTCTCCCACAGGGAAGGTGCCAGCCCTGAAAACTAATGCAGTTTTTCACTATCCCTCTGCAGCCTATCCACAGGCACAACAGCTTTGGGGATCTCTGCTTTCCCAGAGACTCAGCATGTCACGGTGCTCGCTCTCGGCAGAAGCTTTTTCTGAAAAGGCAAACTTACGGCTCCTTCTCCCACAGGGAAGGTGCCAGCCCTGAAAACTAATGCAGTTTTTTCACTATCCCTCTGCAGCCTATCCCACAGGCACAACAGCTTTGGGGATCTCTGCTTTCCCAGAGACTCAGCATGTCACGGTGCTCACTCTCGGCAGAGCCTTTTTTCTGGAAAAGGCAAACTTACGGCTCCTTCTCCCACAGGGAAGGTGCCAGCCCTGAAAGATCTTGCTGGTATTCACTATCCCTCTGCAGCCTATCCACAGGCACAACAGCTTTGGGGATCTCTGCTTTCCCAGAGACTCAGCATGTCACGGTGCTCGCTCTCGGCAGAAGCTTTTTTCTGAAAAGGCAAACTTACGGCTCCTTCTCCCACAGGGAAGGTGCCAGCCCTGAAAACTAATGCAGTTTTTCACTATCCCTCTGCAGCCTATCCACAGGCATAACAGCTTTGGGGATCTCTGCTTTCCCAGAGACTCAGCATGTCACGGTGCTCGCTCTCGGCAGAAGCTTTTTCTGAAAAGGCAAACTTACGGCTCCTTCTCCCACAGGGAAGGTGCCAGCCCTGAAAACTAATGCAGTTTTTCACTATCCCTCTGCAGCCTATCCACAGGCACAACAGCTTTTGGGATCTCTGCTTTCCCCAGAGACTCAGCATGTCACGGTGCTCGCTCTCGGCAGAAGCTTTTTTCTGAAAAGGCAAACTTACGGCTCCTTCTCCCACAGGGAAGGTGCCAGCCCTGAAAACTAATGCAGTTTTTCACTATCCCTCTGCAGCCTATCCACAGGCACAACAGCTTTGGGGATCTCTGCTTTCCCAGAGACTCAGCATGTCACGGTGCTCGCTCTCGGCAGAAGCTTTTTTCTGAAAAGGCAAACTTACGGCTCCTTCTCCCACAGGGAAGGTGCCAGCCCTGAAAACTAATGCAGTTTTTCACTATCCCTCTGCAGCCTATCCACAGGCACAACAGCTTTGGGGATCTCTGCTTTCCCAGAGACTCAGCATGTCACGGTGCTCGCTCTCGGCAGAAGCTTTTTTCTGAAAAGGCAAACTTACGGCTCCTTCTCCCACAGGGAAGGTGCCAGCCCTGAAAACTAATGCAGTTTTTCACTATCCCTCTGCAGCCTATCCACAGGCACAACAGCTTTGGGGGATCTCTGCTTTCCCAGAGACTCAGCATGTCACGGTGCTCGCTCTCGGCAGAAGCTTTTTTCTGAAAAGGCAAACTTACGGCTCCTTCTCCCACAGGGAAGGTGCCAGCCCTGAAAACTAATGCAGTTTTTCACTATCCCTCTGCAGCCTATCCACAGGCACAACAGCTTTGGGGATCTCTGCTTTCCCAGAGACTCAGCATGTCACGGTGCTCCGCTCTCGGCAGAAGCTTTTTCTGAAAAGGCAAACTTACGGCTCCTTCTCCCACAGGGAAGGTGCCAGCCCTGAAAACTAATGCAGTTTTTCACTATCCCTCTGCAGCCTATCCACAGGCACAACAGCTTTGGGGATCTCTGCTTTCCCAGAGACTCAGCATGTCACGGTGCTCAGCTCTCGGCAGAGCCTTTTTTCTGAAAAGGCAAACTTACGGCTCCTTCTCCACAGGGAAGGTGCCAGCCCTGAAAACTATTGCTGTTTTTCACTATCCCTCTGCAGCCTATCCACAGGCACAACAGCTTTGGGGATCTCTGCTTTCCCAGAGACTCAGCATGTCACGGTGCTCGCTCTCGGCAGAAGCTTTTTTCTGAAAAGGCAAACTTACGGCTCCTTCTCCCACAGGGAAGGTGCCAGCCCTGAAAACTAATGCAGTTTTTCACTATCCCTCTGCAGCCTATCCACAGGCACAACAGCTTTGGGGATCTCTGCTTTCCCAGAGACTCAGCATGTCACGGTGCTCGCTCTCGGCAGAAGCTTTTTTCTGAAAAGGCAAACTTACGGCTCCTTCTCCCACAGGGAAGGTGCCAGCCCTGAAAACTAATGCAGTTTTTCACTATCCCTCTGCAGCCTATCCACAGGCACAACAGCTTTGGGGATCTCTGCTTTCCCAGAGACTCAGCATGTCACGGTGCTCGCTCTCGGCAGAAGCTTTTTTCTGAAAAGGCAAACTTACGGCTCCTTCTCCCACAGGGAAGGTGCCAGCCCTGAAAACTAATGCAGTTTTTCACTATCCCTCTGCAGCCTATCCACAGGCACAACAGCTTTGGGGATCTCTGCTTTCCCAGAGACTCAGCATGTCACGGTGCTCGCGCTCTCGGCAGAAGCTTTTTTCTGAAAAGGCAAACTTACGGCTCCTTCTCCCACAGGGAAGGTGCCAGCCCTGAAAACTAATGCAGTTTTTCACTATCCCTCTGCAGCCTATCCACAGGCACAACAGCTTTGGGGATCTCTGCTTTCCCAGAGACTCAGCATGTCACGGTGCTCGCTCTCGGCAGAAGCTT
>NW_026061064.1:0-66882 GCF_929443795.1 Astur gentilis
AAGCTTTTTTCTGAAAAGGCAAACTTACGGCTCCTTCTCCCACAGGGAAGGTGCCAGCCCTGAAAACTAATGCAGTTTTTCACTATCCCTCTGCAGCCTATTCACAGGCACAACAGCTTTTGGGATCTCTGCTTTCCCAGAGACTCAGCATGTCACGGTGCTCGCTCTCGGCAGAAGCTTTTTTCTGAAAAGGCAAACTTACGGCTCCTTCTCCCACAGGGAAGGTGCCAGCCCTGAAAACTAATGCAGTTTTTCACTATCCCTCTGCAGCCTATCCACAGGCACAACAGCTTTGGGGATCTCTGCTTTCCCAGAGACTCAGCATGTCACGGTGCTCGCTCTCGGCAGAAGCTTTTTCTGAGAAGGCAAAAGTGTGGCTCCTTCTCCCACAAGGAAGGTGCTAGCCCTGAAAGATCTTGCTGGTATTCACTATCCCTCTGCAGCCTATCCACAGGCACAACAGCTTTTGGGATCTCTGCTTTCCCAGAGACTCAGCATGTCACGGTGCTCGCTCTCGGCAGAAGCTTTTTTCTGAAAAGGCAAACTTACGGCTCCTTCTCCCACAGGGAAGGTGCCAGCCCTGAAAACTAATGCAGTTTTTCACTATCCCTCTGCAGCCTATCCACAGGCACAAGAGCTTTGGGGATCTCTGCTTTCCCAGAGACTCAGCATGTCACGGTGCTCGCTCTCGGCAGAAGCTTTTTTCTGAAAAGGCAAACTTACGGCTCCTTCTCCCACAGGGAAGGTGCCAGCCCTGAAAACTAATGCAGTTTTTCACTATCCCTCTGCAGCCTATCCACAGGCACAAGAGCTTTGGGGATCTCTGCTTTCCCAGAGACTCAGCATGTCACGGTGCTCGCTCTCGGCAGAAGCTTTTTCTGAGAAGGCAAAAGTGTGGCTCCTTCTCCCACAAGGAAGGTGCTAGCCCTGAAAGATCTTGCTGGTATTCACTATCCCTCTGCAGCCTATCCACAGGCACAACAGCTTTTGGGATCTCTGCTTTCCCAGAGACTCAGCATGTCACGGTGCTCGTTCTCGGCAGAAGCTTTTTCTGAGAAGGCAAAAGTGTGGCTCCTTCTCCCACAAGGAAGGTGCTAGCCCTGAAAACTAATGCAGTTTTTCACTATCCCTCTGCAGCCTATCCACAGGCACAACAACTTTTGGGATCTCTGCTTTCCCAGAGACTCAGCATGTCACGGTGCTCGCTCTCGGCAGAAGCTTTTTTCTGAAAAGGCAAACTTACGGCTCCTTCTCCCACAGGGAAGGTGCCAGCCCTGAAAACTAATGCAGTTTTTCACTATCCCTCTGCAGCCTATCCACAGGCACAACAGCTTTTGGGATCTCTGCTTTCCCAGAGACTCAGCATGTCACGGTGCTCGCTCTCGGCAGAAGCTTTTTCTGAGAAGGCAAAAGTGTGGCTCCTTCTCCCACAAGGAAGGTGCTAGCCCTGAAAGATCTTGCTGGTATTCACTATCCCTCTGCAGCCTATCCACAGGCACAACAGCTTTTGGGATCTCTGCTTTCCCAGAGACTCAGCATGTCACGGTGCTCGCTCTCGGCAGAAGCTTTTTTCTGAAAAGGCAAACTTACGGCTCCTTCTCCCACAGGGAAGGTGCCAGCCCTGAAAACTAATGCAGTTTTTCACTATCCCTCTGCAGCCTATCCACAGGCACAACAGCTTTGGGGATCTCTGCTTTCCCAGAGACTCAGCATGTCACGGTGCTCGCTCTCGGCAGAAGCTTTTTCTGAGAAGGCAAAAGTGTGGCTCCTTCTCCCACAAGGAAGGTGCTAGCCCTGAAAGATCTTGCTGGTATTCACTATCCCTCTGCAGCCTATCCACAGGCACAACAGCTTTTGGGATCTCTGCTTTCCCAGAGACTCAGCATGTCACGGTGCTCGCTCTCGGCAGAAGCTTTTTTCTGAAAAGGCAAACTTACGGCTCCTTCTCCCACAGGGAAGGTGCCAGCCCTGAAAACTAATGCAGTTTTTCACTATCCCTCTGCAGCCTATCCACAGGCACAACAGCTTTGGGGATCTCTGCTTTCCCAGAGACTCAGCATGTCACGGTGCTCGCTCTCGGCAGAAGCTTTTTCTGAGAAGGCAAAAGTGTGGCTCCTTCTCCCACAAGGAAGGTGCTAGCCCTGAAAGATCTTGCTGGTATTCACTATCCCTCTGCAGCCTATCCACAGGCACAACAGCTTTTGGGATCTCTGCTTTCCCAGAGACTCAGCATGTCACGGTGCTCGCTCTCGGCAGAAGCTTTTTTCTGAAAAGGCAAACTTACGGCTCCTTCTCCCACAGGGAAGGTGCCAGCCCTGAAAACTAATGCAGTTTTTCACTATCCCTCTGCAGCCTATCCACAGGCACAACAGCTTTGGGGATCTCTGCTTTCCCAGAGACTCAGCATGTCACGGTGCTCGCTCTCGGCAGAAGCTTTTTCTGAGAAGGCAAAAGTGTGGCTCCTTCTCCCACAAGGAAGGTGCTAGCCCTGAAAGATCTTGCTGGTATTCACTATCCCTCTGCAGCCTATCCACAGGCACAACAACTTTTGGGATCTCTGCTTTCCCAGAGACTCAGCATGTCACGGTGCTCGCTCTCGGCAGAAGCTTTTTTCTGAAAAGGCAAACTTACGGCTCCTTCTCCCACAGGGAAGGTGCCAGCCCTGAAAACTAATGCAGTTTTTCACTATCCCTCTGCAGCCTATCCACAGGCACAACAGCTTTTGGGATCTCTGCTTTCCCAGAGACTCAGCATGTCACGGTGATCGCTCTCGGCAGAAGCTTTTTTCTGAAAAGGCATACTTACGGCTCCTTCTCCCACAGGGAAGGTGCCAGCCCTGAAAACTAATGCAGTTTTTCACTATCCCTCTGCAGCCTATCCACAGGCACAACAGCTTTTGGGATCTCTGCTTTCCCAGAGACTCAGCATGTCACGGTGCTCGCTCTCGGCAGAAGCTTTTTTCTGAAAAGGCAAACTTACGGCTCCTTCTCCCACAGGGAATGTGCCAGCCCTGAAAACTAATGCAGTTTTTCACTATCCCTCTGCAGCCTATCCACAGGCACAACAGCTTTTGGGATCTCTGCTTTCCCAGAGACTCAGCATGTCACGGTGCTCGTTCTCGGCAGAAGCTTTTTCTGAGAAGGCAAAAGTGTGGCTCCTTCTCCCACAAGGAAGGTGCTAGCCCTGAAAGATCTTGCTGGTATTCACTATCCCTCTGCAGCCTATCCACAGGCACAACAGCTTTTGGGATCTCTGCTTTCCCAGAGACTCAGCATGTCACGGTGCTCGCTCTCGGCAGAAGCTTTTTTCTGAAAAGGCAAACTTACGGCTCCTTCTCCCACAGGGAAGGTGCCAGCCCTGAAAACTAATGCAGTTTTTCACTATCCCTCTGCAGCCTATTCACAGGCACAACAGCTTTTGGGATCTCTGCTTTCCCAGAGACTCAGCATGTCACGGTGCTCGCTCTCGGCAGAAGCTTTTTTCTGAAAAGGCAAACTTACGGCTCCTTCTCCCACAGGGAAGGTGCCAGCCCTGAAAACTAATGCAGTTTTTCACTATCCCTCTGCAGCCTATCCACAGGCACAACAGCTTTTGGGATCTCTGCTTTCCCAGAGACTCAGCATGTCACGGTGCTCGCTCTCGGCAGAAGCTTTTTTCTGAAAAGGCAAACTTACGGCTCCTTCTCCCACAGGGAAGGTGCCAGCCCTGAAAACTAATGCAGTTTTTCACTATCCCTCTGCAGCCTATCCACAGGCACAACAGCTTTGGGGATCTCTGCTTTCCCAGAGACTCAGCATGTCACGGTGCTCGCTCTCGGCAGAAGCTTTTTTCTGAAAAGGCAAACTTACGGCTCCTTCTCCCACAGGGAAGGTGCCAGCCCTGAAAACTAATGCAGTTTTTCACTATCCCTCTGCAGCCTATTCACAGGCACAACAGCTTTTGGGATCTCTGCTTTCCCAGAGACTCAGCATGTCACGGTGCTCGCTCTCGGCAGAAGCTTTTTTCTGAAAAGGCAAACTTACGGCTCCTTCTCCCACAGGGAAGGTGCCAGCCCTGAAAACTAATGCAGTTTTTCACTATCCCTCTGCAGCCTATCCACAGGCACAACAGCTTTGGGGATCTCTGCTTTCCCAGAGACTCAGCATGTCACGGTGCTCGCTCTCGGCAGAAGCTTTTTCTGAGAAGGCAAAAGTGTGGCTCCTTCTCCCACAAGGAAGGTGCTAGCCCTGAAAGATCTTGCTGGTATTCACTATCCCTCTGCAGCCTATCCACAGGCACAACAGCTTTTGGGATCTCTGCTTTCCCAGAGACTCAGCATGTCACGGTGCTCGCTCTCGGCAGAAGCTTTTTTCTGAAAAGGCAAACTTACGGCTCCTTCTCCCACAGGGAAGGTGCCAGCCCTGAAAACTAATGCAGTTTTTCACTATCCCTCTGCAGCCTATCCACAGGCACAAGAGCTTTGGGGATCTCTGCTTTCCCAGAGACTCAGCATGTCACGGTGCTCGCTCTCGGCAGAAGCTTTTTTCTGAAAAGGCAAACTTACGGCTCCTTCTCCCACAGGGAAGGTGCCAGCCCTGAAAACTAATGCAGTTTTTCACTATCCCTCTGCAGCCTATCCACAGGCACAAGAGCTTTGGGGATCTCTGCTTTCCCAGAGACTCAGCATGTCACGGTGCTCGCTCTCGGCAGAAGCTTTTTCTGAGAAGGCAAAAGTGTGGCTCCTTCTCCCACAAGGAAGGTGCTAGCCCTGAAAGATCTTGCTGGTATTCACTATCCCTCTGCAGCCTATCCACAGGCACAACAGCTTTTGGGATCTCTGCTTTCCCAGAGACTCAGCATGTCACGGTGCTCGTTCTCGGCAGAAGCTTTTTCTGAGAAGGCAAAAGTGTGGCTCCTTCTCCCACAAGGAAGGTGCTAGCCCTGAAAACTAATGCAGTTTTTCACTATCCCTCTGCAGCCTATCCACAGGCACAACAACTTTTGGGATCTCTGCTTTCCCAGAGACTCAGCATGTCACGGTGCTCGCTCTCGGCAGAAGCTTTTTTCTGAAAAGGCAAACTTACGGCTCCTTCTCCCACAGGGAAGGTGCCAGCCCTGAAAACTAATGCAGTTTTTCACTATCCCTCTGCAGCCTATCCACAGGCACAACAGCTTTTGGGATCTCTGCTTTCCCAGAGACTCAGCATGTCACGGTGCTCGCTCTCGGCAGAAGCTTTTTCTGAGAAGGCAAAAGTGTGGCTCCTTCTCCCACAAGGAAGGTGCTAGCCCTGAAAGATCTTGCTGGTATTCACTATCCCTCTGCAGCCTATCCACAGGCACAACAGCTTTTGGGATCTCTGCTTTCCCAGAGACTCAGCATGTCACGGTGCTCGCTCTCGGCAGAAGCTTTTTTCTGAAAAGGCAAACTTACGGCTCCTTCTCCCACAGGGAAGGTGCCAGCCCTGAAAACTAATGCAGTTTTTCACTATCCCTCTGCAGCCTATCCACAGGCACAAGAGCTTTGGGGATCTCTGCTTTCCCAGAGACTCAGCATGTCACGGTGCTCGCTCTCGGCAGAAGCTTTTTCTGAGAAGGCAAAAGTGTGGCTCCTTCTCCCACAAGGAAGGTGCTAGCCCTGAAAGATCTTGCTGGTATTCACTATCCCTCTGCAGCCTATCCACAGGCACAACAGCTTTTGGGATCTCTGCTTTCCCAGAGACTCAGCATGTCACGGTGCTCGCTCTCGGCAGAAGCTTTTTTCTGAAAAGGCAAACTTACGGCTCCTTCTCCCACAGGGAAGGTGCCAGCCCTGAAAACTAATGCAGTTTTTCACTATCCCTCTGCAGCCTATCCACAGGCACAACAGCTTTGGGGATCTCTGCTTTCCCAGAGACTCAGCATGTCACGGTGCTCGCTCTCGGCAGAAGCTTTTTCTGAGAAGGCAAAAGTGTGGCTCCTTCTCCCACAAGGAAGGTGCTAGCCCTGAAAGATCTTGCTGGTATTCACTATCCCTCTGCAGCCTATCCACAGGCACAACAGCTTTTGGGATCTCTGCTTTCCCAGAGACTCAGCATGTCACGGTGCTCGCTCTCGGCAGAAGCTTTTTTCTGAAAAGGCAAACTTACGGCTCCTTCTCCCACAGGGAAGGTGCCAGCCCTGAAAACTAATGCAGTTTTTCACTATCCCTCTGCAGCCTATCCACAGGCACAACAGCTTTGGGGATCTCTGCTTTCCCAGAGACTCAGCATGTCACGGTGCTCGCTCTCGGCAGAAGCTTTTTCTGAGAAGGCAAAAGTGTGGCTCCTTCTCCCACAAGGAAGGTGCTAGCCCTGAAAGATCTTGCTGGTATTCACTATCCCTCTGCAGCCTATCCACAGGCACAACAACTTTTGGGATCTCTGCTTTCCCAGAGACTCAGCATGTCACGGTGCTCGCTCTCGGCAGAAGCTTTTTTCTGAAAAGGCAAACTTACGGCTCCTTCTCCCACAGGGAAGGTGCCAGCCCTGAAAACTAATGCAGTTTTTCACTATCCCTCTGCAGCCTATCCACAGGCACAACAGCTTTTGGGATCTCTGCTTTCCCAGAGACTCAGCATGTCACGGTGATCGCTCTCGGCAGAAGCTTTTTTCTGAAAAGGCATACTTACGGCTCCTTCTCCCACAGGGAAGGTGCCAGCCCTGAAAACTAATGCAGTTTTTCACTATCCCTCTGCAGCCTATCCACAGGCACAACAGCTTTTGGGATCTCTGCTTTCCCAGAGACTCAGCATGTCACGGTGCTCGCTCTCGGCAGAAGCTTTTTTCTGAAAAGGCAAACTTACGGCTCCTTCTCCCACAGGGAATGTGCCAGCCCTGAAAACTAATGCAGTTTTTCACTATCCCTCTGCAGCCTATCCACAGGCACAACAGCTTTTGGGATCTCTGCTTTCCCAGAGACTCAGCATGTCACGGTGCTCGTTCTCGGCAGAAGCTTTTTCTGAGAAGGCAAAAGTGTGGCTCCTTCTCCCACAAGGAAGGTGCTAGCCCTGAAAGATCTTGCTGGTATTCACTATCCCTCTGCAGCCTATCCACAGGCACAACAGCTTTTGGGATCTCTGCTTTCCCAGAGACTCAGCATGTCACGGTGCTCGCTCTCGGCAGAAGCTTTTTTCTGAAAAGGCAAACTTACGGCTCCTTCTCCCACAGGGAAGGTGCCAGCCCTGAAAACTAATGCAGTTTTTCACTATCCCTCTGCAGCCTATTCACAGGCACAACAGCTTTTGGGATCTCTGCTTTCCCAGAGACTCAGCATGTCACGGTGCTCGCTCTCGGCAGAAGCTTTTTTCTGAAAAGGCAAACTTACGGCTCCTTCTCCCACAGGGAAGGTGCCAGCCCTGAAAACTAATGCAGTTTTTCACTATCCCTCTGCAGCCTATCCACAGGCACAACAGCTTTTGGGATCTCTGCTTTCCCAGAGACTCAGCATGTCACGGTGCTCGCTCTCGGCAGAAGCTTTTTTCTGAAAAGGCAAACTTACGGCTCCTTCTCCCACAGGGAAGGTGCCAGCCCTGAAAACTAATGCAGTTTTTCACTATCCCTCTGCAGCCTATCCACAGGCACAACAGCTTTGGGGATCTCTGCTTTCCCAGAGACTCAGCATGTCACGGTGCTCGCTCTCGGCAGAAGCTTTTTTCTGAAAAGGCAAACTTACGGCTCCTTCTCCCACAGGGAAGGTGCCAGCCCTGAAAACTAATGCAGTTTTTCACTATCCCTCTGCAGCCTATCCACAGGCACAACAGCTTTTGGGATCTCTGCTTTCCCAGAGACTCAGCATGTCACGGTGCTCGCTCTCGGCAGAAGCTTTTTTCTGAAAAGGCAAACTTACGGCTCCTTCTCCCACAGGGAAGGTGCCAGCCCTGAAAACTAATGCAGTTTTTCACTATCCCTCTGCAGCCTATCCACAGGCACAACAGCTTTGGGGATCTCTGCTTTCCCAGAGACTCAGCATGTCACGGTGCTCGCTCTCGGCAGAAGCTTTTTCTGAGAAGGCAAAAGTGTGGCTCCTTCTCCCACAAGGAAGGTGCTAGCCCTGAAAGATCTTGCTGGTATTCACTATCCCTCTGCAGCCTATCCACAGGCACAACAGCTTTTGGGATCTCTGCTTTCCCAGAGACTCAGCATGTCACGGTGCTCGCTCTCGGCAGAAGCTTTTTTCTGAAAAGGCAAACTTACGGCTCCTTCTCCCACAGGGAAGGTGCCAGCCCTGAAAACTAATGCAGTTTTTCACTATCCCTCTGCAGCCTATCCACAGGCACAAGAGCTTTGGGGATCTCTGCTTTCCCAGAGACTCAGCATGTCACGGTGCTCGCTCTCGGCAGAAGCTTTTTCTGAGAAGGCAAAAGTGTGGCTCCTTCTCCCACAAGGAAGGTGCTAGCCCTGAAAGATCTTGCTGGTATTCACTATCCCTCTGCAGCCTATCCACAGGCACAACAGCTTTTGGGATCTCTGCTTTCCCAGAGACTCAGCATGTCACGGTGCTCGCTCTCGGCAGAAGCTTTTTTCTGAAAAGGCAAACTTACGGCTCCTTCTCCCACAGGGAAGGTGCCAGCCCTGAAAACTAATGCAGTTTTTCACTATCCCTCTGCAGCCTATCCACAGGCACAAGAGCTTTGGGGATCTCTGCTTTCCCAGAGACTCAGCATGTCACGGTGCTCGC
The DNA here is from genome assembly GCF_929443795.1 of Astur gentilis. Lineage (NCBI taxonomy): Eukaryota > Metazoa > Chordata > Aves > Accipitriformes > Accipitridae > Astur > Astur gentilis. The sequence continues at coordinate 8,674 of NW_026061064.1, forward strand.
TCTCGGCAGAAGCTTTTTCTGAGAAGGCAAAAGTGTGGCTCCTTCTCCCACAAGGAAGGTGCTAGCCCTGAAAGATCTTGCTGGTATTCACTATCCCTCTGCAGCCTATCCACAGGCACAACAGCTTTTGGGATCTCTGCTTTCCCAGAGACTCAGCATGTCACGGTGCTCGCTCTCGGCAGAAGCTTTTTTCTGAAAAGGCAAACTTACGGCTCCTTCTCCCACAGGGAAGGTGCCAGCCCTGAAAACTAATGCAGTTTTTCACTATCCCTCTGCAGCCTATCCACAGGCACAACAGCTTTTGGGATCTCTGCTTTCCCAGAGACTCAGCATGTCACGGTGCTCGCTCTCGGCAGAAGCTTTTTTCTGAAAAGGCAAACTTACGGCTCCTTCTCCCACAGGGAAGGTGCCAGCCCTGAAAACTAATGCAGTTTTTCACTATCCCTCTGCAGCCTATCCACAGGCACAAGAGCTTTGGGGATCTCTGCTTTCCCAGAGACTCAGCATGTCACGGTGCTCGCTCTCGGCAGAAGCTTTTTCTGAGAAGGCAAAAGTGTGGCTCCTTCTCCCACAAGGAAGGTGCTAGCCCTGAAAGATCTTGCTGGTATTCACTATCCCTCTGCAGCCTATCCACAGGCACAACAGCTTTTGGGATCTCTGCTTTCCCAGAGACTCAGCATGTCACGGTGCTCGCTCTCGGCAGAAGCTTTTTTCTGAAAAGGCAAACTTACGGCTCCTTCTCCCACAGGGAAGGTGCCAGCCCTGAAAACTAATGCAGTTTTTCACTATCCCTCTGCAGCCTATCCACAGGCACAACAGCTTTGGGGATCTCTGCTTTCCCAGAGACTCAGCATGTCACGGTGCTCGCTCTCGGCAGAAGCTTTTTCTGAGAAGGCAAAAGTGTGGCTCCTTCTCCCACAAGGAAGGTGCTAGCCCTGAAAGATCTTGCTGGTATTCACTATCCCTCTGCAGCCTATCCACAGGCACAACAGCTTTTGGGATCTCTGCTTTCCCAGAGACTCAGCATGTCACGGTGCTCGCTCTCGGCAGAAGCTTTTTTCTGAAAAGGCAAACTTACGGCTCCTTCTCCCACAGGGAAGGTGCCAGCCCTGAAAACTAATGCAGTTTTTCACTATCCCTCTGCAGCCTATCCACAGGCACAACAGCTTTGGGGATCTCTGCTTTCCCAGAGACTCAGCATGTCACGGTGCTCGCTCTCGGCAGAAGCTTTTTCTGAGAAGGCAAAAGTGTGGCTCCTTCTCCCACAAGGAAGGTGCTAGCCCTGAAAGATCTTGCTGGTATTCACTATCCCTCTGCAGCCTATCCACAGGCACAACAGCTTTTGGGATCTCTGCTTTCCCAGAGACTCAGCATGTCACGGTGCTCGCTCTCGGCAGAAGCTTTTTTCTGAAAAGGCAAACTTACGGCTCCTTCTCCCACAGGGAAGGTGCCAGCCCTGAAAACTAATGCAGTTTTTCACTATCCCTCTGCAGCCTATCCACAGGCACAACAGCTTTGGGGATCTCTGCTTTCCCAGAGACTCAGCATGTCACGGTGCTCGCTCTCGGCAGAAGCTTTTTCTGAGAAGGCAAAAGTGTGGCTCCTTCTCCCACAAGGAAGGTGCTAGCCCTGAAAGATCTTGCTGGTATTCACTATCCCTCTGCAGCCTATCCACAGGCACAACAGCTTTTGGGATCTCTGCTTTCCCAGAGACTCAGCATGTCACGGTGCTCGTTCTCGGCAGAAGCTTTTTTCTGAAAAGGCAAACTTACGGCTCCTTCTCCCACAGGGAAGGTGCCAGCCCTGAAAACTAATGCAGTTTTTCACTATCCCTCTGCAGCCTATCCACAGGCACAACAGCTTTGGGGATCTCTGCTTTCCCAGAGACTCAGCATGTCACGGTGCTCGCTCTCGGCAGAAGCTTTTTTCTGAAAAGGCAAACTTACGGCTCCTTCTCCCACAGGGAAGGTGCCAGCCCTGAAAGATCTTGCTGGTATTCACTATCCCTCTGCAGCCTATCCACAGGCACAACAGCTTTGGGGATCTCTGCTTTCCCAGAGACTCAGCATGTCACGGTGCTCGTTCTCGGCAGAAGCTTTTTCTGAGAAGGCAAAAGTGTGGCTCCTTCTCCCCAAGGAAGGTGCTAGCCCTGAAAGATCTTGCTGGTATTCACTATCCCTCTGCAGCCTATCCACAGGCACAACAGCTTTTGGGATCTCTGCTTTCCCAGAGACTCAGCATGTCACGGTGCTCGCTCTCGGCAGAAGCTTTTTTCTGAAAAGGCAAACTTACGGCTCCTTCTCCCACAGGGAAGGTGCCAGCCCTGAAAACTAATGCAGTTTTTCACTATCCCTCTGCAGCCTATCCACAGGCACAACAGCTTTGGGGATCTCTGCTTTCCCAGAGACTCAGCATGTCACGGTGCTCGCTCTCGGCAGAAGCTTTTTTCTGAAAAGGCAAACTTACGGCTCCTTCTCCCACAGGGAAGGTGCCAGCCCTGAAAACTAATGCAGTTTTTCACTATCCCTCTGCAGCCTATCCACAGGCACAACAGCTTTGGGGATCTCTGCTTTCCCAGAGACTCAGCATGTCACGGTGCTCGCTCTCGGCAGAAGCTTTTTTCTGAAAAGGCAAACTTACGGCTCCTTCTCCCACAGGGAAGGTGCCAGCCCTGAAAACTAATGCAGTTTTTCACTATCCCTCTGCAGCCTATCCACAGGCACAACAGCTTTTGGGATCTCTGCTTTCCCAGAGACTCAGCATGTCACGGTGCTCGCTCTCGGCAGAAGCTTTTTTCTGAAAAGGCAAACTTACGGCTCCTTCTCCCACAGGGAAGGTGCCAGCCCTGAAAACTAATGCAGTTTTTCACTATCCCTCTGCAGCCTATCCACAGGCACAACAGCTTTTGGGATCTCTGCTTTCCCAGAGACTCAGCATGTCACGGTGCTCGCTCTCGGCAGAAGCTTTTTTCTGAAAAGGCAAACTTACGGCTCCTTCTCCCACAGGGAAGGTGCCAGCCCTGAAAACTAATGCAGTTTTTCACTATCCCTCTGCAGCCTATTCACAGGCACAACAGCTTTTGGGATCTCTGCTTTCCCAGAGACTCAGCATGTCACGGTGCTCGCTCTCGGCAGAAGCTTTTTTCTGAAAAGGCAAACTTACGGCTCCTTCTCCCACAGGGAAGGTGCCAGCCCTGAAAACTAATGCAGTTTTTCACTATCCCTCTGCAGCCTATCCACAGGCACAACAGCTTTGGGGATCTCTGCTTTCCCAGAGACTCAGCATGTCACGGTGCTCGCTCTCGGCAGAAGCTTTTTCTGAGAAGGCAAAAGTGTGGCTCCTTCTCCCACAAGGAAGGTGCTAGCCCTGAAAGATCTTGCTGGTATTCACTATCCCTCTGCAGCCTATCCACAGGCACAACAGCTTTTGGGATCTCTGCTTTCCCAGAGACTCAGCATGTCACGGTGCTCGCTCTCGGCAGAAGCTTTTTTCTGAAAAGGCAAACTTACGGCTCCTTCTCCCACAGGGAAGGTGCCAGCCCTGAAAACTAATGCAGTTTTTCACTATCCCTCTGCAGCCTATCCACAGGCACAACAGCTTTGGGGATCTCTGCTTTCCCAGAGACTCAGCATGTCACGGTGCTCGTTCTCGGCAGAAGCTTTTTCTGAGAAGGCAAACTTACGGCTCCTTCTCCCACAGGGAAGGTGCCAGCCCTGAAAACTAATGCAGTTTTTCACTATCCCTCTGCAGCCTATCCACAGGCACAACAGCTTTGGGGATCTCTGCTTTCCCAGAGACTCAGCATGTCACGGTGCTCGCTCTCGGCAGAAGCTTTTTCTGAGAAGGCAAAAGTGTGGCTCCTTCTCCCACAAGGAAGGTGCTAGCCCTGAAAGATCTTGCTGGTATTCACTATCCCTCTGCAGCCTATCCACAGGCACAACAGCTTTTGGGATCTCTGCTTTCCCAGAGACTCAGCATGTCACGGTGCTCGCTCTCGGCAGAAGCTTTTTTCTGAAAAGGCAAACTTACGGCTCCTTCTCCCACAGGGAAGGTGCCAGCCCTGAAAACTAATGCAGTTTTTCACTATCCCGCTGCAGCCTATCCACAGGCACAACAGCTTTGGGGATCTCTGCTTTCCCAGAGACTCAGCATGTCACGGTGCTCGCTCTCGGCAGAAGCTTTTTCTGAGAAGGCAAAAGTGTGGCTCCTTCTCCCACAAGGAAGGTGCCAGCCCTGAAAGATCTTGCTGGTATTCACTATCCCTCTGCAGCCTATCCACAGGCACAACAGCTTTTGGGATCTCTGCTTTCCCAGAGACTCAGCATGTCACGGTGCTCGCTCTCGGCAGAAGCTTTTTTCTGAAAAGGCAAACTTACGGCTCCTTCTCCCACAGGGAAGGTGCCAGCCCTGAAAACTAATGCAGTTTTTCACTATCCCTCTGCAGCCTATCCACAGGCACAAGAGCTTTGGGAATCTCTGATTTCCCAGAGACTCAGCATGTCACGGTGCTCGCTCTCGGCAGAAGCTTTTTTCTGAAAAGGCAAACTTACGGCTCCTTCTCCCACAGGGAAGGTGCCAGCCCTGAAAACTAATGCAGTTTTTCACTATCCCTCTGCAGCCTATCCACAGGCACAACAGCTTTTGGGATCTCTGCTTTCCCAGAGACTCAGCATGTCACGGTGCTCGTTCTCGGCAGAAGCTTTTTCTGAGAAGGCAAAAGTGTGGCTCCTTCTCCCACAAGGAAGGTGCTAGCCCTGAAAGATCTTGCTGGTATTCACTATCCCTCTGCAGCCTATCCACAGGCACAACAACTTTTGGGATCTCTGCTTTCCCAGAGACTCAGCATGTCACGGTGCTCGCTCTCGGCAGAAGCTTTTTTCTGAAAAGGCAAACTTACGGCTCCTTCTCCCACAGGGAAGGTGCCAGCCCTGAAAACTAATGCAGTTTTTCACTATCCCTCTGCAGCCTATCCACAGGCACAACAGCTTTTGGGATCTCTGCTTTCCCAGAGACTCAGCATGTCACGGTGATCGCTCTCGGCAGAAGCTTTTTTCTGAAAAGGCATACTTACGGCTCCTTCTCCCACAGGGAAGGTGCCAGCCCTGAAAACTAATGCAGTTTTTCACTATCCCTCTGCAGCCTATCCACAGGCACAACAGCTTTTGGGATCTCTGCTTTCCCAGAGACTCAGCATGTCACGGTGCTCGCTCTCGGCAGAAGCTTTTTTCTGAAAAGGCAAACTTACGGCTCCTTCTCCCACAGGGAATGTGCCAGCCCTGAAAACTAATGCAGTTTTTCACTATCCCTCTGCAGCCTATCCACAGGCACAACAGCTTTTGGGATCTCTGCTTTCCCAGAGACTCAGCATGTCACGGTGCTCGTTCTCGGCAGAAGCTTTTTCTGAGAAGGCAAAAGTGTGGCTCCTTCTCCCACAAGGAAGGTGCTAGCCCTGAAAGATCTTGCTGGTATTCACTATCCCTCTGCAGCCTATCCACAGGCACAACAGCTTTTGGGATCTCTGCTTTCCCAGAGACTCAGCATGTCACGGTGCTCGCTCTCGGCAGAAGCTTTTTTCTGAAAAGGCAAACTTACGGCTCCTTCTCCCACAGGGAAGGTGCCAGCCCTGAAAACTAATGCAGTTTTTCACTATCCCTCTGCAGCCTATTCACAGGCACAACAGCTTTTGGGATCTCTGCTTTCCCAGAGACTCAGCATGTCACGGTGATCGCTCTCGGCAGAAGCTTTTTTCTGAAAAGGCAAACTTACGGCTCCTTCTCCCACAGGGAAGGTGCCAGCCCTGAAAACTAATGCAGTTTTTCACTATCCCTCTGCAGCCTATCCACAGGCACAACAGCTTTTGGGATCTCTGCTTTCCCAGAGACTCAGCATGTCACGGTGCTCGCTCTCGGCAGAAGCTTTTTTCTGAAAAGGCAAACTTACGGCTCCTTCTCCCACAGGGAAGGTGCCAGCCCTGAAAACTAATGCAGTTTTTCACTATCCCTCTGCAGCCTATCCACAGGCACAACAGCTTTGGGGATCTCTGCTTTCCCAGAGACTCAGCATGTCACGGTGCTCGCTCTCGGCAGAAGCTTTTTTCTGAAAAGGCAAACTTACGGCTCCTTCTCCCACAGGGAAGGTGCCAGCCCTGAAAACTAATGCAGTTTTTCACTATCCCTCTGCAGCCTATCCACAGGCACAACAGCTTTTGGGATCTCTGCTTTCCCAGAGACTCAGCATGTCACGGTGCTCGCTCTCGGCAGAAGCTTTTTTCTGAAAAGGCAAACTTACGGCTCCTTCTCCCACAGGGAAGGTGCCAGCCCTGAAAACTAATGCAGTTTTTCACTATCCCTCTGCAGCCTATCCACAGGCACAACAGCTTTTGGGATCTCTGCTTTCCCAGAGACTCAGCATGTCACGGTGCTCGCTCTCGGCAGAAGCTTTTTTCTGAAAAGGCAAACTTACGGCTCCTTCTCCCACAGGGAAGGTGCCAGCCCTGAAAACTAATGCAGTTTTTCACTATCCCTCTGCAGCCTATTCACAGGCACAACAGCTTTTGGGATCTCTGCTTTCCCAGAGACTCAGCATGTCACGGTGCTCGCTCTCGGCAGAAGCTTTTTTCTGAAAAGGCAAACTTACGGCTCCTTCTCCCACAGGGAAGGTGCCAGCCCTGAAAACTAATGCAGTTTTTCACTATCCCTCTGCAGCCTATCCACAGGCACAACAGCTTTGGGGATCTCTGCTTTCCCAGAGACTCAGCATGTCACGGTGCTCGCTCTCGGCAGAAGCTTTTTCTGAGAAGGCAAAAGTGTGGCTCCTTCTCCCACAAGGAAGGTGCTAGCCCTGAAAGATCTTGCTGGTATTCACTATCCCTCTGCAGCCTATCCACAGGCACAACAGCTTTTGGGATCTCTGCTTTCCCAGAGACTCAGCATGTCACGGTGCTCGCTCTCGGCAGAAGCTTTTTTCTGAAAAGGCAAACTTACGGCTCCTTCTCCCACAGGGAAGGTGCCAGCCCTGAAAACTAATGCAGTTTTTCACTATCCCTCTGCAGCCTATCCACAGGCACAACAGCTTTGGGGATCTCTGCTTTCCCAGAGACTCAGCATGTCACGGTGCTCGTTCTCGGCAGAAGCTTTTTCTGAGAAGGCAAACTTACGGCTCCTTCTCCCACAGGGAAGGTGCCAGCCCTGAAAACTAATGCAGTTTTTCACTATCCCTCTGCAGCCTATCCACAGGCACAACAGCTTTGGGGATCTCTGCTTTCCCAGAGACTCAGCATGTCACGGTGCTCGCTCTCGGCAGAAGCTTTTTTCTGAAAAGGCAAACTTACGGCTCCTTCTCCCACAGGGAAGGTGCCAGCCCTGAAAACTAATGCAGTTTTTCACTATCCCTCTGCAGCCTATCCACAGGCACAACAGCTTTGGGGATCTCTGCTTTCCCAGAGACTCAGCATGTCACGGTGCTCGCTCTCGGCAGAAGCTTTTTCTGAGAAGGCAAAAGTGTGGCTCCTTCTCCCACAAGGAAGGTGCGAGCCCTGAAAGATCTTGCTGGTATTCACTATCCCTCTGCAGCCTATCCACAGGCACAACAGCTTTTGGGATCTCTGCTTTCCCAGAGACTCAGCATGTCACGGTGCTCGCTCTCGGCAGAAGCTTTTTTCTGAAAAGGCAAACTTACGGCTCCTTCTCCCACAGGGAAGGTGCCAGCCCTGAAAACTAATGCAGTTTTTCACTATCCCTCTGCAGCCTATCCACAGGCACAACAGCTTTGGGGATCTCTGCTTTCCCAGAGACTCAGCATGTCACGGTGCTCGTTCTCGGCAGAAGCTTTTTCTGAGAAGGCAAACTTACGGCTCCTTCTCCCACAGGGAAGGTGCCAGCCCTGAAAACTAATGCAGTTTTTCACTATCCCTCTGCAGCCTATCCACAGGCACAACAGCTTTGGGGATCTCTGCTTTCCCAGAGACTCAGCATGTCACGGTGCTCGCTCTCGGCAGAAGCTTTTTCTGAGAAGGCAAAAGTGTGGCTCCTTCTCCCACAAGGAAGGTGCTAGCCCTGAAAGATCTTGCTGGTATTCACTATCCCTCTGCAGCCTATCCACAGGCACAACAGCTTTTGGGATCTCTGCTTTCCCAGAGACTCAGCATGTCACGGTGCTCGCTCTCGGCAGAAGCTTTTTTCTGAAAAGGCAAACTTACGGCTCCTTCTCCCACAGGGAAGGTGCCAGCCCTGAAAACTAATGCAGTTTTTCACTATCCCTCTGCAGCCTATCCACAGGCACAACAGCTTTGGGGATCTCTGCTTTCCCAGAGACTCAGCATGTCACGGTGCTCGCTCTCGGCAGAAGCTTTTTCTGAGAAGGCAAAAGTGTGGCTCCTTCTCCCACAAGGAAGGTGCTAGCCCTGAAAGATCTTGCTGGTATTCACTATCCCTCTGCAGCCTATCCACAGGCACAACAGCTTTTGGGATCTCTGCTTTCCCAGAGACTCAGCATGTCACGGTGCTCGCTCTCGGCAGAAGCTTTTTTCTGAAAAGGCAAACTTACGGCTCCTTCTCCCACAGGGAAGGTGCCAGCCCTGAAAACTAATGCAGTTTTTCACTATCCCTCTGCAGCCTATCCACAGGCACAAGAGCTTTGGGAATCTCTGATTTCCCAGAGACTCAGCATGTCACGGTGCTCGCTCTCGGCAGAAGCTTTTTTCTGAAAAGGCAAACTTACGGCTCCTTCTCCCACAGGGAAGGTGCCAGCCCTGAAAACTAATGCAGTTTTTCACTATCCCTCTGCAGCCTATCCACAGGCACAACAGCTTTTGGGATCTCTGCTTTCCCAGAGACTCAGCATGTCACGGTGCTCGTTCTCGGCAGAAGCTTTTTCTGAGAAGGCAAAAGTGTGGCTCCTTCTCCCACAAGGAAGGTGCTAGCCCTGAAAGATCTTGCTGGTATTCACTATCCCTCTGCAGCCTATCCACAGGCACAACAACTTTTGGGATCTCTGCTTTCCCAGAGACTCAGCATGTCACGGTGCTCGCTCTCGGCAGAAGCTTTTTTCTGAAAAGGCAAACTTACGGCTCCTTCTCCCACAGGGAAGGTGCCAGCCCTGAAAACTAATGCAGTTTTTCACTATCCCTCTGCAGCCTATCCACAGGCACAACAGCTTTTGGGATCTCTGCTTTCCCAGAGACTCAGCATGTCACGGTGATCGCTCTCGGCAGAAGCTTTTTTCTGAAAAGGCATACTTACGGCTCCTTCTCCCACAGGGAAGGTGCCAGCCCTGAAAACTAATGCAGTTTTTCACTATCCCTCTGCAGCCTATCCACAGGCACAACAGCTTTTGGGATCTCTGCTTTCCCAGAGACTCAGCATGTCACGGTGCTCGCTCTCGGCAGAAGCTTTTTTATGAAAAGGCAAACTTACGGATCCTTCTCCCACAGGGAATGTGCCAGCCCTGAAAACTAATGCAGTTTTTCACTATCCCTCTGCAGCCTATCCACAGGCACAACAGCTTTTGGGATCTCTGCTTTCCCAGAGACTCAGCATGTCACGGTGCTCGTTCTCGGCAGAAGCTTTTTCTGAGAAGGCAAAAGTGTGGCTCCTTCTCCCACAAGGAAGGTGCTAGCCCTGAAAGATCTTGCTGGTATTCACTATCCCTCTGCAGCCTATCCACAGGCACAACAGCTTTTGGGATCTCTGCTTTCCCAGAGACTCAGCATGTCACGGTGCTCGCTCTCGGCAGAAGCTTTTTTCTGAAAAGGCAAACTTACGGCTCCTTCTCCCACAGGGAAGGTGCCAGCCCTGAAAACTAATGCAGTTTTTCACTATCCCTCTGCAGCCTATTCACAGGCACAACAGCTTTTGGGATCTCTGCTTTCCCAGAGACTCAGCATGTCACGGTGATCGCTCTCGGCAGAAGCTTTTTTCTGAAAAGGCAAACTTACGGCTCCTTCTCCCACAGGGAAGGTGCCAGCCCTGAAAACTAATGCAGTTTTTCACTATCCCTCTGCAGCCTATCCACAGGCACAACAGCTTTTGGGATCTCTGCTTTCCCAGAGACTCAGCATGTCACGGTGCTCGCTCTCGGCAGAAGCTTTTTTCTGAAAAGGCAAACTTACGGCTCCTTCTCCCACAGGGAAGGTGCCAGCCCTGAAAACTAATGCAGTTTTTCACTATCCCTCTGCAGCCTATCCACAGGCACAACAGCTTTGGGGATCTCTGCTTTCCCAGAGACTCAGCATGTCACGGTGCTCGCTCTCGGCAGAAGCTTTTTTCTGAAAAGGCAAACTTACGGCTCCTTCTCCCACAGGGAAGGTGCCAGCCCTGAAAACTAATGCAGTTTTTCACTATCCCTCTGCAGCCTATCCACAGGCACAACAGCTTTTGGGATCTCTGCTTTCCCAGAGACTCAGCATGTCACGGTGCTCGCTCTCGGCAGAAGCTTTTTTCTGAAAAGGCAAACTTACGGCTCCTTCTCCCACAGGGAAGGTGCCAGCCCTGAAAACTAATGCAGTTTTTCACTATCCCTCTGCAGCCTATCCACAGGCACAACAGCTTTTGGGATCTCTGCTTTCCCAGAGACTCAGCATGTCACGGTGCTCGCTCTCGGCAGAAGCTTTTTTCTGAAAAGGCAAACTTACGGCTCCTTCTCCCACAGGGAAGGTGCCAGCCCTGAAAACTAATGCAGTTTTTCACTATCCCTCTGCAGCCTATTCACAGGCACAACAGCTTTTGGGATCTCTGCTTTCCCAGAGACTCAGCATGTCACGGTGCTCGCTCTCGGCAGAAGCTTTTTTCTGAAAAGGCAAACTTACGGCTCCTTCTCCCACAGGGAAGGTGCCAGCCCTGAAAACTAATGCAGTTTTTCACTATCCCTCTGCAGCCTATCCACAGGCACAAGAGCTTTGGGGATCTCTGCTTTCCCAGAGACTCAGCATGTCACGGTGCTCGCTCTCGGCAGAAGCTTTTTCTGAGAAGGCAAAAGTGTGGCTCCTTCTCCCACAAGGAAGGTGCTAGCCCTGAAAGATCTTGCTGGTATTCACTATCCCTCTGCAGCCTATCCACAGGCACAACAGCTTTTGGGATCTCTGCTTTCCCAGAGACTCAGCATGTCACGGTGCTCGCTCTCGGCAGAAGCTTTTTTCTGAAAAGGCAAACTTACGGCTCCTTCTCCCACAGGGAAGGTGCCAGCCCTGAAAACTAATGCAGTTTTTCACTATCCCTCTGCAGCCTATCCACAGGCACAAGAGCTTTGGGGATCTCTGCTTTCCCAGAGACTCAGCATGTCACGGTGCTCGCTCTCGGCAGAAGCTTTTTCTGAGAAGGCAAAAGTGTGGCTCCTTCTCCCACAAGGAAGGTGCTAGCCCTGAAAGATCTTGCTGGTATTCACTATCCCTCTGCAGCCTATCCACAGGCACAACAGCTTTTGGGATCTCTGCTTTCCCAGAGACTCAGCATGTCACGGTGCTCGTTCTCGGCAGAAGCTTTTTCTGAGAAGGCAAAAGTGTGGCTCCTTCTCCCACAAGGAAGGTGCTAGCCCTGAAAACTAATGCTGTTTTTCACTATCCCTCTGCAGCCTATCCACAGGCACAACAGCTTTTGGGATCTCTGCTTTCCCAGAGACTCAGCATGTCACGGTGCTCGCTCTCGGCAGAAGCTTTTTTCTGAAAAGGCAAACTTACGGCTCCTTCTCCCACAGGGAAGGTGCCAGCCCTGAAAACTAATGCAGTTTTTCACTATCCCTCTGCAGCCTATCCACAGGCACAACAGCTTTGGGGATCTCTGCTTTCCCAGAGACTCAGCATGTCACGGTGCTCGCTCTCGGCAGAAGCTTTTTCTGAGAAGGCAAAAGTGTGGCTCCTTCTCCCACAAGGAAGGTGCTAGCCCTGAAAGATCTTGCTGGTATTCACTATCCCTCTGCAGCCTATCCACAGGCACAACAGCTTTTGGGATCTCTGCTTTCCCAGAGACTCAGCATGTCACGGTGCTCGCTCTCGGCAGAAGCTTTTTTCTGAAAAGGCAAACTTACGGCTCCTTCTCCCACAGGGAAGGTGCCAGCCCTGAAAACTAATGCAGTTTTTCACTATCCCTCTGCAGCCTATCCACAGGCACAAGAGCTTTGGGGATCTCTGCTTTCCCAGAGACTCAGCATGTCACGGTGCTCGCTCTCGGCAGAAGCTTTTTCTGAGAAGGCAAAAGTGTGGCTCCTTCTCCCACAAGGAAGGTGCTAGCCCTGAAAGATCTTGCTGGTATTCACTATCCCTCTGCAGCCTATCCACAGGCACAACAGCTTTTGGGATCTCTGCTTTCCCAGAGACTCAGCATGTCACGGTGCTCGCTCTCGGCAGAAGCTTTTTTCTGAAAAGGCAAACTTACGGCTCCTTCTCCCACAGGGAAGGTGCCAGCCCTGAAAACTAATGCAGTTTTTCACTATCCCTCTGCAGCCTATTCACAGGCACAACAGCTTTTGGGATCTCTGCTTTCCCAGAGACTCAGCATGTCACGGTGCTCGCTCTCGGCAGAAGCTTTTTTCTGAAAAGGCAAACTTACGGCTCCTTCTCCCACAGGGAAGGTGCCAGCCCTGAAAACTAATGCAGTTTTTCACTATCCCTCTGCAGCCTATCCACAGGCACAACAGCTTTGGGGATCTCTGCTTTCCCAGAGACTCAGCATGTCACGGTGCTCGCTCTCGGCAGAAGCTTTTTCTGAGAAGGCAAAAGTGTGGCTCCTTCTCCCACAAGGAAGGTGCTAGCCCTGAAAGATCTTGCTGGTATTCACTATCCCTCTGCAGCCTATCCACAGGCACAACAGCTTTTGGGATCTCTGCTTTCCCAGAGACTCAGCATGTCACGGTGCTCGCTCTCGGCAGAAGCTTTTTTCTGAAAAGGCAAACTTACGGCTCCTTCTCCCACAGGGAAGGTGCCAGCCCTGAAAACTAATGCAGTTTTTCACTATCCCTCTGCAGCCTATCCACAGGCACAAGAGCTTTGGGGATCTCTGCTTTCCCAGAGACTCAGCATGTCACGGTGCTCGCTCTCGGCAGAAGCTTTTTCTGAGAAGGCAAAAGTGTGGCTCCTTCTCCCACAAGGAAGGTGCTAGCCCTGAAAGATCTTGCTGGTATTCACTATCCCTCTGCAGCCTATCCACAGGCACAACAGCTTTTGGGATCTCTGCTTTCCCAGAGACTCAGCATGTCACGGTGCTCGCTCTCGGCAGAAGCTTTTTTCTGAAAAGGCAAACTTACGGCTCCTTCTCCCACAGGGAAGGTGCCAGCCCTGAAAACTAATGCAGTTTTTCACTATCCCTCTGCAGCCTATCCACAGGCACAAGAGCTTTGGGAATCTCTGATTTCCCAGAGACTCAGCATGTCACGGTGCTCGCTCTCGGCAGAAGCTTTTTTCTGAAAAGGCAAACTTACGGCTCCTTCTCCCACAGGGAAGGTGCCAGCCCTGAAAACTAATGCAGTTTTTCACTATCCCTCTGCAGCCTATCCACAGGCACAACAGCTTTTGGGATCTCTGCTTTCCCAGAGACTCAGCATGTCACGGTGCTCGTTCTCGGCAGAAGCTTTTTCTGAGAAGGCAAAAGTGTGGCTCCTTCTCCCACAAGGAAGGTGCTAGCCCTGAAAGATCTTGCTGGTATTCACTATCCCTCTGCAGCCTATCCACAGGCACAACAACTTTTGGGATCTCTGCTTTCCCAGAGACTCAGCATGTCACGGTGCTCGCTCTCGGCAGAAGCTTTTTTCTGAAAAGGCAAACTTACGGCTCCTTCTCCCACAGGGAAGGTGCCAGCCCTGAAAACTAATGCAGTTTTTCACTATCCCTCTGCAGCCTATCCACAGGCACAACAGCTTTTGGGATCTCTGCTTTCCCAGAGACTCAGCATGTCACGGTGATCGCTCTCGGCAGAAGCTTTTTTCTGAAAAGGCATACTTACGGCTCCTTCTCCCACAGGGAAGGTGCCAGCCCTGAAAACTAATGCAGTTTTTCACTATCCCTCTGCAGCCTATCCACAGGCACAACAGCTTTTGGGATCTCTGCTTTCCCAGAGACTCAGCATGTCACGGTGCTCGCTCTCGGCAGAAGCTTTTTTCTGAAAAGGCAAACTTACGGCTCCTTCTCCCACAGGGAATGTGCCAGCCCTGAAAACTAATGCAGTTTTTCACTATCCCTCTGCAGCCTATCCACAGGCACAACAGCTTTTGGGATCTCTGCTTTCCCAGAGACTCAGCATGTCACGGTGCTCGTTCTCGGCAGAAGCTTTTTCTGAGAAGGCAAAAGTGTGGCTCCTTCTCCCACAAGGAAGGTGCTAGCCCTGAAAGATCTTGCTGGTATTCACTATCCCTCTGCAGCCTATCCACAGGCACAACAGCTTTTGGGATCTCTGCTTTCCCAGAGACTCAGCATGTCACGGTGCTCGCTCTCGGCAGAAGCTTTTTTCTGAAAAGGCAAACTTACGGCTCCTTCTCCCACAGGGAAGGTGCCAGCCCTGAAAACTAATGCAGTTTTTCACTATCCCTCTGCAGCCTATTCACAGGCACAACAGCTTTTGGGATCTCTGCTTTCCCAGAGACTCAGCATGTCACGGTGATCGCTCTCGGCAGAAGCTTTTTTCTGAAAAGGCAAACTTACGGCTCCTTCTCCCACAGGGAAGGTGCCAGCCCTGAAAACTAATGCAGTTTTTCACTATCCCTCTGCAGCCTATCCACAGGCACAACAGCTTTTGGGATCTCTGCTTTCCCAGAGACTCAGCATGTCACGGTGCTCGCTCTCGGCAGAAGCTTTTTTCTGAAAAGGCAAACTTACGGCTCCTTCTCCCACAGGGAAGGTGCCAGCCCTGAAAACTAATGCAGTTTTTCACTATCCCTCTGCAGCCTATCCACAGGCACAACAGCTTTGGGGATCTCTGCTTTCCCAGAGACTCAGCATGTCACGGTGCTCGCTCTCGGCAGAAGCTTTTTTCTGAAAAGGCAAACTTACGGCTCCTTCTCCCACAGGGAAGGTGCCAGCCCTGAAAACTAATGCAGTTTTTCACTATCCCTCTGCAGCCTATCCACAGGCACAACAGCTTTTGGGATCTCTGCTTTCCCAGAGACTCAGCATGTCACGGTGCTCGCTCTCGGCAGAAGCTTTTTTCTGAAAAGGCAAACTTACGGCTCCTTCTCCCACAGGGAAGGTGCCAGCCCTGAAAACTAATGCAGTTTTTCACTATCCCTCTGCAGCCTATCCACAGGCACAACAGCTTTTGGGATCTCTGCTTTCCCAGAGACTCAGCATGTCACGGTGCTCGCTCTCGGCAGAAGCTTTTTTCTGAAAAGGCAAACTTACGGCTCCTTCTCCCACAGGGAAGGTGCCAGCCCTGAAAACTAATGCAGTTTTTCACTATCCCTCTGCAGCCTATTCACAGGCACAACAGCTTTTGGGATCTCTGCTTTCCCAGAGACTCAGCATGTCACGGTGCTCGCTCTCGGCAGAAGCTTTTTTCTGAAAAGGCAAACTTACGGCTCCTTCTCCCACAGGGAAGGTGCCAGCCCTGAAAACTAATGCAGTTTTTCACTATCCCTCTGCAGCCTATCCACAGGCACAAGAGCTTTGGGGATCTCTGCTTTCCCAGAGACTCAGCATGTCACGGTGCTCGCTCTCGGCAGAAGCTTTTTCTGAGAAGGCAAAAGTGTGGCTCCTTCTCCCACAAGGAAGGTGCTAGCCCTGAAAGATCTTGCTGGTATTCACTATCCCTCTGCAGCCTATCCACAGGCACAACAGCTTTTGGGATCTCTGCTTTCCCAGAGACTCAGCATGTCACGGTGCTCGCTCTCGGCAGAAGCTTTTTTCTGAAAAGGCAAACTTACGGCTCCTTCTCCCACAGGGAAGGTGCCAGCCCTGAAAACTAATGCAGTTTTTCACTATCCCTCTGCAGCCTATCCACAGGCACAAGAGCTTTGGGGATCTCTGCTTTCCCAGAGACTCAGCATGTCACGGTGCTCGCTCTCGGCAGAAGCTTTTTCTGAGAAGGCAAAAGTGTGGCTCCTTCTCCCACAAGGAAGGTGCTAGCCCTGAAAGATCTTGCTGGTATTCACTATCCCTCTGCAGCCTATCCACAGGCACAACAGCTTTTGGGATCTCTGCTTTCCCAGAGACTCAGCATGTCACGGTGCTCGTTCTCGGCAGAAGCTTTTTCTGAGAAGGCAAAAGTGTGGCTCCTTCTCCCACAAGGAAGGTGCTAGCCCTGAAAACTAATGCAGTTTTTCACTATCCCTCTGCAGCCTATCCACAGGCACAACAACTTTTGGGATCTCTGCTTTCCCAGAGACTCAGCATGTCACGGTGCTCGCTCTCGGCAGAAGCTTTTTTCTGAAAAGGCAAACTTACGGCTCCTTCTCCCACAGGGAAGGTGCCAGCCCTGAAAACTAATGCAGTTTTTCACTATCCCTCTGCAGCCTATCCACAGGCACAACAGCTTTGGGGATCTCTGCTTTCCCAGAGACTCAGCATGTCACGGTGCTCGCTCTCGGCAGAAGCTTTTTCTGAGAAGGCAAAAGTGTGGCTCCTTCTCCCACAAGGAAGGTGCTAGCCCTGAAAGATCTTGCTGGTATTCACTATCCCTCTGCAGCCTATCCACAGGCACAACAGCTTTTGGGATCTCTGCTTTCCCAGAGACTCAGCATGTCACGGTGCTCGCTCTCGGCAGAAGCTTTTTTCTGAAAAGGCAAACTTACGGCTCCTTCTCCCACAGGGAAGGTGCCAGCCCTGAAAACTAATGCAGTTTTTCACTATCCCTCTGCAGCCTATCCACAGGCACAAGAGCTTTGGGGATCTCTGCTTTCCCAGAGACTCAGCATGTCACGGTGCTCGCTCTCGGCAGAAGCTTTTTCTGAGAAGGCAAAAGTGTGGCTCCTTCTCCCACAAGGAAGGTGCTAGCCCTGAAAGATCTTGCTGGTATTCACTATCCCTCTGCAGCCTATCCACAGGCACAACAGCTTTTGGGATCTCTGCTTTCCCAGAGACTCAGCATGTCACGGTGCTCGCTCTCGGCAGAAGCTTTTTTCTGAAAAGGCAAACTTACGGCTCCTTCTCCCACAGGGAAGGTGCCAGCCCTGAAAACTAATGCAGTTTTTCACTATCCCTCTGCAGCCTATTCACAGGCACAACAGCTTTTGGGATCTCTGCTTTCCCAGAGACTCAGCATGTCACGGTGCTCGCTCTCGGCAGAAGCTTTTTTCTGAAAAGGCAAACTTACGGCTCCTTCTCCCACAGGGAAGGTGCCAGCCCTGAAAACTAATGCAGTTTTTCACTATCCCTCTGCAGCCTATCCACAGGCACAACAGCTTTGGGGATCTCTGCTTTCCCAGAGACTCAGCATGTCACGGTGCTCGCTCTCGGCAGAAGCTTTTTCTGAGAAGGCAAAAGTGTGGCTCCTTCTCCCACAAGGAAGGTGCTAGCCCTGAAAGATCTTGCTGGTATTCACTATCCCTCTGCAGCCTATCCACAGGCACAACAGCTTTTGGGATCTCTGCTTTCCCAGAGACTCAGCATGTCACGGTGCTCGCTCTCGGCAGAAGCTTTTTTCTGAAAAGGCAAACTTACGGCTCCTTCTCCCACAGGGAAGGTGCCAGCCCTGAAAACTAATGCAGTTTTTCACTATCCCTCTGCAGCCTATCCACAGGCACAACAGCTTTGGGGATCTCTGCTTTCCCAGAGACTCAGCATGTCACGGTGCTCGCTCTCGGCAGAAGCTTTTTTCTGAAAAGGCAAACTTACGGCTCCTTCTCCCACAGGGAAGGTGCCAGCCCTGAAAACTAATGCAGTTTTTCACTATCCTTCTGCAGCCTATCCACAGGCACAACAGCTTTGGGGATCTCTGCTTTCCCAGAGACTCAGCATGTCACGGTGCTCGCTCTCGGCAGAAGCTTTTTCTGAGAAGGCAAAAGTGTGGCTCCTTCTCCCACAAGGAAGGTGCTAGCCCTGAAAGATCTTGCTGGTATTCACTATCCCTCTGCAGCCTATCCACAGGCACAACAGCTTTTGGGATCTCTGCTTTCCCAGAGACTCAGCATGTCACGGTGCTCGCTCTCGGCAGAAGCTTTTTTCTGAAAAGGCAAACTTACGGCTCCTTCTCCCACAGGGAAGGTGCCAGCCCTGAAAACTAATGCAGTTTTTCACTATCCCTCTGCAGCCTATCCACAGGCACAACAGCTTTGGGGATCTCTGCTTTCCCAGAGACTCAGCATGTCACGGTGCTCGCTCTCGGCAGAAGCTTTTTCTGAGAAGGCAAAAGTGTGGCTCCTTCTCCCACAAGGAAGGTGCTAGCCCTGAAAGATCTTGCTGGTATTCACTATCCCTCTGCAGCCTATCCACAGGCACAACAGCTTTTGGGATCTCTGCTTTCCCAGAGACTCAGCATGTCACGGTGCTCGCTCTCGGCAGAAGCTTTTTTCTGAAAAGGCAAACTTACGGCTCCTTCTCCCACAGGGAAGGTGCCAGCCCTGAAAACTAATGCAGTTTTTCACTATCCCTCTGCAGCCTATCCACAGGCACAACAGCTTTTGGGATCTCTGCTTTCCCAGAGACTCAGCATGTCACGGTGCTCGCTCTCGGCAGAAGCTTTTTTCTGAAAAGGCAAACTTACGGCTCCTTCTCCCACAGGGAAGGTGCCAGCCCTGAAAACTAATGCAGTTTTTCACTATCCCTCTGCAGCCTATCCACAGGCACAACAGCTTTGGGGATCTCTGCTTTCCCAGAGACTCAGCATGTCACGGTGCTCGCTCTCGGCAGAAGCTTTTTCTGAGAAGGCAAAAGTGTGGCTCCTTCTCCCACAAGGAAGGTGCTAGCCCTGAAAGATCTTGCTGGTATTCACTATCCCTCTGCAGCCTATCCACAGGCACAACAGCTTTTGGGATCTCTGCTTTCCCAGAGACTCAGCATGTCACGGTGCTCGCTCTCGGCAGAAGCTTTTTTCTGAAAAGGCAAACTTACGGCTCCTTCTCCCACAGGGAAGGTGCCAGCCCTGAAAACTAATGCAGTTTTTCACTATCCCTCTGCAGCCTATCCACAGGCACAAGAGCTTTGGGAATCTCTGCTTTCCCAGAGACTCAGCATGTCACGGTGCTCGCTCTCGGCAGAAGCTTTTTTCTGAAAAGGCAAACTTACGGCTCCTTCTCCCACAGGGAAGGTGCCAGCCCTGAAAACTAATGCAGTTTTTCACTATCCTTCTGCAGCCTATCCACAGGCACAACAGCTTTGGGGATCTCTGCTTTCCCAGAGACTCAGCATGTCACGGTGCTCGCTCTCGGCAGAAGCTTTTTCTGAGAAGGCAAAAGTGTGGCTCCTTCTCCCACAAGGAAGGTGCTAGCCCTGAAAGATCTTGCTGGTATTCACTATCCCTCTGCAGCCTATCCACAGGCACAACAACTTTTGGGATCTCTGCTTTCCCAGAGACTCAGCATGTCACGGTGCTCGCTCTCGGCAGAAGCTTTTTTCTGAAAAGGCAAACTTACGGCTCCTTCTCCCACAGGGAAGGTGCCAGCCCTGAAAACTAATGCAGTTTTTCACTATCCCTCTGCAGCCTATCCACAGGCACAACAGCTTTTGGGATCTCTGCTTTCCCAGAGACTCAGCATGTCACGGTGATCGCTCTCGGCAGAAGCTTTTTTCTGAAAAGGCATACTTACGGCTCCTTCTCCCACAGGGAAGGTGCCAGCCCTGAAAACTAATGCAGTTTTTCACTATCCCTCTGCAGCCTATCCACAGGCACAACAGCTTTTGGGATCTCTGCTTTCCCAGAGACTCAGCATGTCACGGTGCTCGCTCTCGGCAGAAGCTTTTTTCTGAAAAGGCAAACTTACGGCTCCTTCTCCCACAGGGAATGTGCCAGCCCTGAAAACTAATGCAGTTTTTCACTATCCCTCTGCAGCCTATCCACAGGCACAACAGCTTTTGGGATCTCTGCTTTCCCAGAGACTCAGCATGTCACGGTGCTCGTTCTCGGCAGAAGCTTTTTCTGAGAAGGCAAAAGTGTGGCTCCTTCTCCCACAAGGAAGGTGCTAGCCCTGAAAGATCTTGCTGGTATTCACTATCCCTCTGCAGCCTATCCACAGGCACAACAGCTTTTGGGATCTCTGCTTTCCCAGAGACTCAGCATGTCACGGTGCTCGCTCTCGGCAGAAGCTTTTTTCTGAAAAGGCAAACTTACGGCTCCTTCTCCCACAGGGAAGGTGCCAGCCCTGAAAACTAATGCAGTTTTTCACTATCCCTCTGCAGCCTATTCACAGGCACAACAGCTTTTGGGATCTCTGCTTTCCCAGAGACTCAGCATGTCACGGTGATCGCTCTCGGCAGAAGCTTTTTTCTGAAAAGGCAAACTTACGGCTCCTTCTCCCACAGGGAAGGTGCCAGCCCTGAAAACTAATGCAGTTTTTCACTATCCCTCTGCAGCCTATCCACAGGCACAACAGCTTTTGGGATCTCTGCTTTCCCAGAGACTCAGCATGTCACGGTGCTCGCTCTCGGCAGAAGCTTTTTTCTGAAAAGGCAAACTTACGGCTCCTTCTCCCACAGGGAAGGTGCCAGCCCTGAAAACTAATGCAGTTTTTCACTATCCTTCTGCAGCCTATCCACAGGCACAACAGCTTTGGGGATCTCTGCTTTCCCAGAGACTCAGCATGTCACGGTGCTCGCTCTCGGCAGAAGCTTTTTCTGAGAAGGCAAAAGTGTGGCTCCTTCTCCCACAAGGAAGGTGCTAGCCCTGAAAGATCTTGCTGGTATTCACTATCCCTCTGCAGCCTATCCACAGGCACAACAGCTTTTGGGATCTCTGCTTTCCCAGAGACTCAGCATGTCACGGTGCTCGCTCTCGGCAGAAGCTTTTTTCTGAAAAGGCAAACTTACGGCTCCTTCTCCCACAGGGAAGGTGCCAGCCCTGAAAACTAATGCAGTTTTTCACTATCCCTCTGCAGCCTATCCACAGGCACAACAGCTTTTGGGATCTCTGCTTTCCCAGAGACTCAGCATGTCACGGTGCTCGCTCTCGGCAGAAGCTTTTTTCTGAAAAGGCAAACTTACGGCTCCTTCTCCCACAGGGAAGGTGCCAGCCCTGAAAACTAATGCAGTTTTTCACTATCCCTCTGCAGCCTATCCACAGGCACAACAGCTTTGGGGATCTCTGCTTTCCCAGAGACTCAGCATGTCACGGTGCTCGCTCTCGGCAGAAGCTTTTTCTGAGAAGGCAAAAGTGTGGCTCCTTCTCCCACAAGGAAGGTGCTAGCCCTGAAAGATCTTGCTGGTATTCACTATCCCTCTGCAGCCTATCCACAGGCACAACAGCTTTTGGGATCTCTGCTTTCCCAGAGACTCAGCATGTCACGGTGCTCGCTCTCGGCAGAAGCTTTTTTCTGAAAAGGCAAACTTATGGCTCCTTCTCCCACAGGGAAGGTGCCAGCCCTGAAAACTAATGCAGTTTTTCACTATCCCTCTGCAGCCTATTCACAGGCACAACAGCTTTGGGGATCTCTGCTTTCCCAGAGACTCAGCATGTCACGGTGCTCGCTCTCGGCAGAAGCTTTTTCTGAGAATGCAAAAGTGTGGCTCCTTCTCCCACAAGGAAGGTGCTAGCCCTGAAAGATCTTGCTGGTATTCACTATCCCTCTGCAGCCTATCCACAGGCACAACAGCTTTTGGGATCTCTGCTTTCCCAGAGACTCAGCATGTCACGGTGCTCGCTCTCGGCAGAAGCTTTTTTCTGAAAAGGCAAACTTACGGCTCCTTCTCCCACAGGGAAGGTGCCAGCCCTGAAAACTAATGCAGTTTTTCACTATCCCTCTGCAGCCTATCCACAGGCACAACAGCTTTGGGGATCTCTGCTTTCCCAGAGACTCAGCATGTCACGGTGCTCGCTCTCGGCAGAAGCTTTTTTCTGAAAAGGCAAACTTACGGCTCCTTCTCCCACAGGGAAGGTGCCAGCCCTGAAAACTAATGCAGTTTTTCACTATCCCTCTGCAGCCTATCCACAGGCACAACAGCTTTGGGGATCTCTGCTTTCCCAGAGACTCAGCATGTCACGGTGCTCGCTCTCGGCAGAAGCTTTTTTCTGAAAAGGCAAACTTACGGCTCCTTCTCCCACAGGGAAGGTGCCAGCCCTGAAAACTAATGCAGTTTTTCACTATCCCTCTGCAGCCTATCCACAGGCACAACAGCTTTTGGGATCTCTGCTTTCCCAGAGACTCAGCATGTCACGGTGCTCGCTCTCGGCAGAAGCTTTTTTCTGAAAAGGCAAACTTACGGCTCCTTCTCCCACAGGGAAGGTGCCAGCCCTGAAAACTAATGCAGTTTTTCACTATCCCTCTGCAGCCTATCCACAGGCACAACAGCTTTTGGGATCTCTGCTTTCCCAGAGACTCAGCATGTCACGGTGCTCGCTCTCGGCAGAAGCTTTTTTCTGAAAAGGCAAACTTACGGCTCCTTCTCCCACAGGGAAGGTGCCAGCCCTGAAAACTAATGCAGTTTTTCACTATCCCTCTGCAGCCTATTCACAGGCACAACAGCTTTTGGGATCTCTGCTTTCCCAGAGACTCAGCATGTCACGGTGCTCGCTCTCGGCAGAAGCTTTTTTCTGAAAAGGCAAACTTACGGCTCCTTCTCCCACAGGGAAGGTGCCAGCCCTGAAAACTAATGCAGTTTTTCACTATCCCTCTGCAGCCTATCCACAGGCACAACAGCTTTGGGGATCTCTGCTTTCCCAGAGACTCAGCATGTCACGGTGCTCGCTCTCGGCAGAAGCTTTTTCTGAGAAGGCAAAAGTGTGGCTCCTTCTCCCACAAGGAAGGTGCTAGCCCTGAAAGATCTTGCTGGTATTCACTATCCCTCTGCAGCCTATCCACAGGCACAACAGCTTTTGGGATCTCTGCTTTCCCAGAGACTCAGCATGTCACGGTGCTCGCTCTCGGCAGAAGCTTTTTTCTGAAAAGGCAAACTTACGGCTCCTTCTCCCACAGGGAAGGTGCCAGCCCTGAAAACTAATGCAGTTTTTCACTATCCCTCTGCAGCCTATCCACAGGCACAACAGCTTTGGGGATCTCTGCTTTCCCAGAGACTCAGCATGTCACGGTGCTCGCTCTCGGCAGAAGCTTTTTCTGAGAAGGCAAAAGTGTGGCTCCTTCTCCCACAAGGAAGGTGCTAGCCCTGAAAGATCTTGCTGGTATTCACTATCCCTCTGCAGCCTATCCACAGGCACAACAGCTTTTGGGATCTCTGCTTTCCCAGAGACTCAGCATGTCACGGTGCTCGCTCTCGGCAGAAGCTTTTTTCTGAAAAGGCAAACTTACGGCTCCTTCTCCCACAGGGAAGGTGCCAGCCCTGAAAACTAATGCAGTTTTTCACTATCCCTCTGCAGCCTATCCACAGGCACAAGAGCTTTGGGGATCTCTGCTTTCCCAGAGACTCAGCATGTCACGGTGCTCGTTCTCGGCAGAAGCTTTTTCTGAGAAGGCAAACTTACGGCTCCTTCTCCCACAGGGAAGGTGCCAGCCCTGAAAACTAATGCAGTTTTTCACTATCCCTCTGCAGCCTATCCACAGGCACAACAGCTTTGGGGATCTCTGCTTTCCCAGAGACTCAGCATGTCACGGTGCTCGCTCTCGGCAGAAGCTTTTTCTGAGAAGGCAAAAGTGTGGCTCCTTCTCCCACAAGGAAGGTGCTAGCCCTGAAAGATCTTGCTGGTATTCACTATCCCTCTGCAGCCTATCCACAGGCACAACAGCTTTTGGGATCTCTGCTTTCCCAGAGACTCAGCATGTCACGGTGCTCGCTCTCGGCAGAAGCTTTTTTCTGAAAAGGCAAACTTACGGCTCCTTCTCCCACAGGGAAGGTGCCAGCCCTGAAAACTAATGCAGTTTTTCACTATCCCTCTGCAGCCTATCCACAGGCACAACAGCTTTGGGGATCTCTGCTTTCCCAGAGACTCAGCATGTCACGGTGCTCGCTCTCGGCAGAAGCTTTTTCTGAGAAGGCAAAAGTGTGGCTCCTTCTCCCACAAGGAAGGTGCTAGCCCTGAAAGATCTTGCTGGTATTCACTATCCCTCTGCAGCCTATCCACAGGCACAACAGCTTTTGGGATCTCTGCTTTCCCAGAGACTCAGCATGTCACGGTGCTCGCTCTCGGCAGAAGCTTTTTTCTGAAAAGGCAAACTTACGGCTCCTTCTCCCACAGGGAAGGTGCCAGCCCTGAAAACTAATGCAGTTTTTCACTATCCCTCTGCAGCCTATCCACAGGCACAAGAGCTTTGGGAATCTCTGATTTCCCAGAGACTCAGCATGTCACGGTGCTCGCTCTCGGCAGAAGCTTTTTTCTGAAAAGGCAAACTTACGGCTCCTTCTCCCACAGGGAAGGTGCCAGCCCTGAAAACTAATGCAGTTTTTCACTATCCCTCTGCAGCCTATCCACAGGCACAACAGCTTTTGGGATCTCTGCTTTCCCAGAGACTCAGCATGTCACGGTGCTCGTTCTCGGCAGAAGCTTTTTCTGAGAAGGCAAAAGTGTGGCTCCTTCTCCCACAAGGAAGGTGCTAGCCCTGAAAGATCTTGCTGGTATTCACTATCCCTCTGCAGCCTATCCACAGGCACAACAACTTTTGGGATCTCTGCTTTCCCAGAGACTCAGCATGTCACGGTGCTCGCTCTCGGCAGAAGCTTTTTTCTGAAAAGGCAAACTTACGGCTCCTTCTCCCACAGGGAAGGTGCCAGCCCTGAAAACTAATGCAGTTTTTCACTATCCCTCTGCAGCCTATCCACAGGCACAACAGCTTTTGGGATCTCTGCTTTCCCAGAGACTCAGCATGTCACGGTGATCGCTCTCGGCAGAAGCTTTTTTCTGAAAAGGCATACTTACGGCTCCTTCTCCCACAGGGAAGGTGCCAGCCCTGAAAACTAATGCAGTTTTTCACTATCCCTCTGCAGCCTATCCACAGGCACAACAGCTTTTGGGATCTCTGCTTTCCCAGAGACTCAGCATGTCACGGTGCTCGCTCTCGGCAGAAGCTTTTTTCTGAAAAGGCAAACTTACGGCTCCTTCTCCCACAGGGAATGTGCCAGCCCTGAAAACTAATGCAGTTTTTCACTATCCCTCTGCAGCCTATCCACAGGCACAACAGCTTTTGGGATCTCTGCTTTCCCAGAGACTCAGCATGTCACGGTGCTCGTTCTCGGCAGAAGCTTTTTCTGAGAAGGCAAAAGTGTGGCTCCTTCTCCCACAGGGAAGGTGCCAGCCCTGAAAACTAATGCAGTTTTTCACTATCCCTCTGCAGCCTATTCACAGGCACAACAGCTTTTGGGATCTCTGCTTTCCCAGAGACTCAGCATGTCACGGTGATCGCTCTCGGCAGAAGCTTTTTTCTGAAAAGGCAAACTTACGGCTCCTTCTCCCACAGGGAAGGTGCCAGCCCTGAAAACTAATGCAGTTTTTCACTATCCCTCTGCAGCCTATCCACAGGCACAACAGCTTTTGGGATCTCTGCTTTCCCAGAGACTCAGCATGTCACGGTGCTCGCTCTCGGCAGAAGCTTTTTTCTGAAAAGGCAAACTTACGGCTCCTTCTCCCACAGGGAAGGTGCCAGCCCTGAAAACTAATGCAGTTTTTCACTATCCCTCTGCAGCCTATCCACAGGCACAACAGCTTTGGGGATCTCTGCTTTCCCAGAGACTCAGCATGTCACGGTGCTCGCTCTCGGCAGAAGCTTTTTTCTGAAAAGGCAAACTTACGGCTCCTTCTCCCACAGGGAAGGTGCCAGCCCTGAAAACTAATGCAGTTTTTCACTATCCCTCTGCAGCCTATCCACAGGCACAACAGCTTTTGGGATCTCTGCTTTCCCAGAGACTCAGCATGTCACGGTGCTCGCTCTCGGCAGAAGCTTTTTTCTGAAAAGGCAAACTTACGGCTCCTTCTCCCACAGGGAAGGTGCCAGCCCTGAAAACTAATGCAGTTTTTCACTATCCCTCTGCAGCCTATCCACAGGCACAACAGCTTTTGGGATCTCTGCTTTCCCAGAGACTCAGCATGTCACGGTGCTCGCTCTCGGCAGAAGCTTTTTTCTGAAAAGGCAAACTTACGGCTCCTTCTCCCACAGGGAAGGTGCCAGCCCTGAAAACTAATGCAGTTTTTCACTATCCCTCTGCAGCCTATTCACAGGCACAACAGCTTTTGGGATCTCTGCTTTCCCAGAGACTCAGCATGTCACGGTGCTCGCTCTCGGCAGAAGCTTTTTTCTGAAAAGGCAAACTTACGGCTCCTTCTCCCACAGGGAAGGTGCCAGCCCTGAAAACTAATGCAGTTTTTCACTATCCCTCTGCAGCCTATCCACAGGCACAACAGCTTTGGGGATCTCTGCTTTCCCAGAGACTCAGCATGTCACGGTGCTCGCTCTCGGCAGAAGCTTTTTCTGAGAAGGCAAAAGTGTGGCTCCTTCTCCCACAAGGAAGGTGCTAGCCCTGAAAGATCTTGCTGGTATTCACTATCCCTCTGCAGCCTATCCACAGGCACAACAGCTTTTGGGATCTCTGCTTTCCCAGAGACTCAGCATGTCACGGTGCTCGCTCTCGGCAGAAGCTTTTTTCTGAAAAGGCAAACTTACGGCTCCTTCTCCCACAGGGAAGGTGCCAGCCCTGAAAACTAATGCAGTTTTTCACTATCCCTCTGCAGCCTATCCACAGGCACAACAGCTTTGGGGATCTCTGCTTTCCCAGAGACTCAGCATGTCACGGTGCTCGCTCTCGGCAGAAGCTTTTTCTGAGAAGGCAAAAGTGTGGCTCCTTCTCCCACAAGGAAGGTGCTAGCCCTGAAAGATCTTGCTGGTATTCACTATCCCTCTGCAGCCTATCCACAGGCACAACAGCTTTTGGGATCTCTGCTTTCCCAGAGACTCAGCATGTCACGGTGCTCGCTCTCGGCAGAAGCTTTTTTCTGAAAAGGCAAACTTACGGCTCCTTCTCCCACAGGGAAGGTGCCAGCCCTGAAAACTAATGCAGTTTTTCACTATCCCTCTGCAGCCTATCCACAGGCACAACAGCTTTGGGGATCTCTGCTTTCCCAGAGACTCAGCATGTCACGGTGCTCGCTCTCGGCAGAAGCTTTTTCTGAAAAGGCAAAAGTGTGGCTCCTTCTCCCACAAGGAAGGTGCTAGCCCTGAAAGATCTTGCTGGTATTCACTATCCCTCTGCAGCCTATCCACAGGCACAACAGCTTTTGGGATCTCTGCTTTCCCAGAGACTCAGCATGTCACGGTGCTCGTTCTCGGCAGAAGCTTTTTCTGAGAAGGCAAAAGTGTGGCTCCTTCTCCCACAAGGAAGGTGCTAGCCCTGAAAACTAATGCAGTTTTTCACTATCCCTCTGCAGCCTATCCACAGGCACAACAGCTTTGGGGATCTCTGCTTTCCCAGAGACTCAGCATGTCACGGTGCTCGCTCTCGGCAGAAGCTTTTTCTGAGAAGGCAAAAGTGTGGCTCCTTCTCCCACAAGGAAGGTGCTAGCCCTGAAAGATCTTGCTGGTATTCACTATCCCTCTGCAGCCTATCCACAGGCACAACAGCTTTTGGGATCTCTGCTTTCCCAGAGACTCAGCATGTCACGGTGCTCGCTCTCGGCAGAAGCTTTTTTCTGAAAAGGCAAACTTACGGCTCCTTCTCCCACAGGGAAGGTGCCAGCCCTGAAAACTAATGCAGTTTTTCACTATCCCTCTGCAGCCTATCCACAGGCACAAGAGCTTTGGGGATCTCTGCTTTCCCAGAGACTCAGCATGTCACGGTGCTCGCTCTCGGCAGAAGCTTTTTCTGAGAAGGCAAAAGTGTGGCTCCTTCTCCCACAAGGAAGGTGCTAGCCCTGAAAGATCTTGCTGGTATTCACTATCCCTCTGCAGCCTATCCACAGGCACAACAGCTTTTGGGATCTCTGCTTTCCCAGAGACTCAGCATGTCACGGTGCTCGCTCTCGGCAGAAGCTTTTTTCTGAAAAGGCAAACTTACGGCTCCTTCTCCCACAGGGAAGGTGCCAGCCCTGAAAACTAATGCAGTTTTTCACTATCCCTCTGCAGCCTATCCACAGGCACAACAGCTTTTGGGATCTCTGCTTTCCCAGAGACTCAGCATGTCACGGTGCTCGCTCTCGGCAGAAGCTTTTTTCTGAAAAGGCAAACTTACGGCTCCTTCTCCCACAGGGAAGGTGCCAGCCCTGAAAACTAATGCAGTTTTTCACTATCCCTCTGCAGCCTATCCACAGGCACAAGAGCTTTGGGGATCTCTGCTTTCCCAGAGACTCAGCATGTCACGGTGCTCGCTCTCGGCAGAAGCTTTTTCTGAGAAGGCAAAAGTGTGGCTCCTTCTCCCACAAGGAAGGTGCTAGCCCTGAAAGATCTTGCTGGTATTCACTATCCCTCTGCAGCCTATCCACAGGCACAACAGCTTTTGGGATCTCTGCTTTCCCAGAGACTCAGCATGTCACGGTGCTCGCTCTCGGCAGAAGCTTTTTTCTGAAAAGGCAAACTTACGGCTCCTTCTCCCACAGGGAAGGTGCCAGCCCTGAAAACTAATGCAGTTTTTCACTATCCCTCTGCAGCCTATCCACAGGCACAACAGCTTTGGGGATCTCTGCTTTCCCAGAGACTCAGCATGTCACGGTGCTCGCTCTCGGCAGAAGCTTTTTTCTGAAAAGGCAAACTTACGGCTCCTTCTCCCACAGGGAAGGTGCCAGCCCTGAAAACTAATGCAGTTTTTCACTATCCTTCTGCAGCCTATCCACAGGCACAACAGCTTTGGGGATCTCTGCTTTCCCAGAGACTCAGCATGTCACGGTGCTCGCTCTCGGCAGAAGCTTTTTCTGAGAAGGCAAAAGTGTGGCTCCTTCTCCCACAAGGAAGGTGCTAGCCCTGAAAGATCTTGCTGGTATTCACTATCCCTCTGCAGCCTATCCACAGGCACAACAGCTTTTGGGATCTCTGCTTTCCCAGAGACTCAGCATGTCACGGTGCTCGCTCTCGGCAGAAGCTTTTTTCTGAAAAGGCAAACTTACGGCTCCTTCTCCCACAGGGAAGGTGCCAGCCCTGAAAACTAATGCAGTTTTTCACTATCCCTCTGCAGCCTATCCACAGGCACAACAGCTTTGGGGATCTCTGCTTTCCCAGAGACTCAGCATGTCACGGTGCTCGCTCTCGGCAGAAGCTTTTTCTGAGAAGGCAAAAGTGTGGCTCCTTCTCCCACAAGGAAGGTGCTAGCCCTGAAAGATCTTGCTGGTATTCACTATCCCTCTGCAGCCTATCCACAGGCACAACAGCTTTTGGGATCTCTGCTTTCCCAGAGACTCAGCATGTCACGGTGCTCGCTCTCGGCAGAAGCTTTTTTCTGAAAAGGCAAACTTACGGCTCCTTCTCCCACAGGGAAGGTGCCAGCCCAGAAAAATAATGCAGTTTTTCACTATCCCTCTGCAGCCTATCCACAGGCACAACAGCTTTTGGGATCTCTGCTTTCCCAGAGACTCAGCATGTCACGGTGCTCGCTCTCGGCAGAAGCTTTTTTCTGAAAAGGCAAACTTACGGCTCCTTCTCCCACAGGGAAGGTGCCAGCCCTGAAAACTAATGCAGTTTTTCACTATCCCTCTGCAGCCTATCCACAGGCACAACAGCTTTGGGGATCTCTGCTTTCCCAGAGACTCAGCATGTCACGGTGCTCGCTCTCGGCAGAAGCTTTTTCTGAGAAGGCAAAAGTGTGGCTCCTTCTCCCACAAGGAAGGTGCTAGCCCTGAAAGATCTTGCTGGTATTCACTATCCCTCTGCAGCCTATCCACAGGCACAACAGCTTTTGGGATCTCTGCTTTCCCAGAGACTCAGCATGTCACGGTGCTCGCTCTCGGCAGAAGCTTTTTTCTGAAAAGGCAAACTTATGGCTCCTTCTCCCACAGGGAAGGTGCCAGCCCTGAAAACTAATGCAGTTTTTCACTATCCCTCTGCAGCCTATCCACAGGCACAACAGCTTTGGGGATCTCTGCTTTCCCAGAGACTCAGCATGTCACGGTGCTCGCTCTCGGCAGAAGCTTTTTCTGAGAATGCAAAAGTGTGGCTCCTTCTCCCACAAGGAAGGTGCTAGCCCTGAAAGATCTTGCTGGTATTCACTATCCCTCTGCAGCCTATCCACAGGCACAACAGCTTTTGGGATCTCTGCTTTCCCAGAGACTCAGCATGTCACGGTGCTCGCTCTCGGCAGAAGCTTTTTTCTGAAAAGGCAAACTTACGGCTCCTTCTCCCACAGGGAAGGTGCCAGCCCTGAAAACTAATGCAGTTTTTCACTATCCCTCTGCAGCCTATCCACAGGCACAACAGCTTTGGGGATCTCTGCTTTCCCAGAGACTCAGCATGTCACGGTGCTCGCTCTCGGCAGAAGCTTTTTCTGAGAAGGCAAAAGTGTGGCTCCTTCTCCCACAAGGAAGGTGCTAGCCCTGAAAGATCTTGCTGGTATTCACTATCCCTCTGCAGCCTATCCACAGGCACAACAGCTTTTGGGATCTCTGCTTTCCCAGAGACTCAGCATGTCACGGTGCTCGCTCTCGGCAGAAGCTTTTTTCTGAAAAGGCAAACTTACGGCTCCTTCTCCCACAGGGAAGGTGCCAGCCCTGAAAACTAATGCAGTTTTTCACTATCCCTCTGCAGCCTATCCACAGGCACAACAGCTTTTGGGATCTCTGCTTTCCCAGAGACTCAGCATGTCACGGTGCTCGCTCTCGGCAGAAGCTTTTTTCTGAAAAGGCAAACTTACGGCTCCTTCTCCCACAGGGAAGGTGCCAGCCCTGAAAGATCTTGCTGGTATTCACTATCCCTCTGCAGCCTATCCACAGGCACAACAGCTTTGGGGATCTCTGCTTTCCCAGAGACTCAGCATGTCACGGTGCTCGTTCTCGGCAGAAGCTTTTTCTGAGAAGGCAAAAGTGTGGCTCCTTCTCCCACAAGGAAGGTGCTAGCCCTGAAAGATCTTGCTGGTATTCACTATCCCTCTGCAGCCTATCCACAGGCACAACAGCTTTTGGGATCTCTGCTTTCCCAGAGACTCAGCATGTCACGGTGCTCGCTCTCGGCAGAAGCTTTTTTCTGAAAAGGCAAACTTACGGCTCCTTCTCCCACAGGGAAGGTGCCAGCCCTGAAAACTAATGCAGTTTTTCACTATCCCTCTGCAGCCTATTCACAGGCACAACAGCTTTTGGGATCTCTGCTTTCCCAGAGACTCAGCATGTCACGGTGCTCGCTCTCGGCAGAAGCTTTTTTCTGAAAAGGCAAACTTACGGCTCCTTCTCCCACAGGGAAGGTGCCAGCCCTGAAAACTAATGCAGTTTTTCACTATCCCTCTGCAGCCTATCCACAGGCACAACAGCTTTGGGGATCTCTGCTTTCCCAGAGACTCAGCATGTCACGGTGCTCGCTCTCGGCAGAAGCTTTTTCTGAGAAGGCAAAAGTGTGGCTCCTTCTCCCACAAGGAAGGTGCTAGCCCTGAAAGATCTTGCTGGTATTCACTATCCCTCTGCAGCCTATCCACAGGCACAACAGCTTTTGGGATCTCTGCTTTCCCAGAGACTCAGCATGTCACGGTGCTCGCTCTCGGCAGAAGCTTTTTTCTGAAAAGGCAAACTTACGGCTCCTTCTCCCACAGGGAAGGTGCCAGCCCTGAAAACTAATGCAGTTTTTCACTATCCCTCTGCAGCCTATCCACAGGCACAACAGCTTTGGGGATCTCTGCTTTCCCAGAGACTCAGCATGTCACGGTGCTCGCTCTCGGCAGAAGCTTTTTCTGAGAAGGCAAAAGTGTGGCTCCTTCTCCCACAAGGAAGGTGCTAGCCCTGAAAGATCTTGCTGGTATTCACTATCCCTCTGCAGCCTATCCACAGGCACAACAGCTTTTGGGATCTCTGCTTTCCCAGAGACTCAGCATGTCACGGTGCTCGCTCTCGGCAGAAGCTTTTTTCTGAAAAGGCAAACTTACGGCTCCTTCTCCCACAGGGAAGGTGCCAGCCCTGAAAACTAATGCAGTTTTTCACTATCCCTCTGCAGCCTATCCACAGGCACAAGAGCTTTGGGGATCTCTGCTTTCCCAGAGACTCAGCATGTCACGGTGCTCGTTCTCGGCAGAAGCTTTTTCTGAGAAGGCAAACTTACGGCTCCTTCTCCCACAGGGAAGGTGCCAGCCCTGAAAACTAATGCAGTTTTTCACTATCCCTCTGCAGCCTATCCACAGGCACAACAGCTTTGGGGATCTCTGCTTTCCCAGAGACTCAGCATGTCACGGTGCTCGCTCTCGGCAGAAGCTTTTTCTGAGAAGGCAAAAGTGTGGCTCCTTCTCCCACAAGGAAGGTGCTAGCCCTGAAAGATCTTGCTGGTATTCACTATCCCTCTGCAGCCTATCCACAGGCACAACAGCTTTTGGGATCTCTGCTTTCCCAGAGACTCAGCATGTCACGGTGCTCGCTCTCGGCAGAAGCTTTTTTCTGAAAAGGCAAACTTACGGCTCCTTCTCCCACAGGGAAGGTGCCAGCCCTGAAAACTAATGCAGTTTTTCACTATCCCTCTGCAGCCTATCCACAGGCACAACAGCTTTGGGGATCTCTGCTTTCCCAGAGACTCAGCATGTCACGGTGCTCGCTCTCGGCAGAAGCTTTTTCTGAGAAGGCAAAAGTGTGGCTCCTTCTCCCACAAGGAAGGTGCTAGCCCTGAAAGATCTTGCTGGTATTCACTATCCCTCTGCAGCCTATCCACAGGCACAACAGCTTTTGGGATCTCTGCTTTCCCAGAGACTCAGCATGTCACGGTGCTCGCTCTCGGCAGAAGCTTTTTTCTGAAAAGGCAAACTTACGGCTCCTTCTCCCACAGGGAAGGTGCCAGCCCTGAAAACTAATGCAGTTTTTCACTATCCCTCTGCAGCCTATCCACAGGCACAACAGCTTTTGGGATCTCTGCTTTCCCAGAGACTCAGCATGTCACGGTGCTCGCTCTCGGCAGAAGCTTTTTTCTGAAAAGGCAAACTTATGGCTCCTTCTCCCACAGGGAAGGTGCCAGCCCTGAAAACTAATGCAGTTTTTCACTATCCCTCTGCAGCCTATTCACAGGCACAACAGCTTTGGGGATCTCTGCTTTCCCAGAGACTCAGCATGTCACGGTGCTCGCTCTCGGCAGAAGCTTTTTCTGAGAAGGCAAAAGTGTGGCTCCTTCTCCCACAAGGAAGGTGCTAGCCCTGAAAGATCTTGCTGGTATTCACTATCCCTCTGCAGCCTATCCACAGGCACAACAGCTTTTGGGATCTCTGCTTTCCCAGAGACTCAGCATGTCACGGTGCTCGCTCTCGGCAGAAGCTTTTTTCTGAAAAGGCAAACTTACGGCTCCTTCTCCCACAGGGAAGGTGCCAGCCCTGAAAACTAATGCAGTTTTTCACTATCCCTCTGCAGCCTATCCACAGGCACAACAGCTTTGGGGATCTCTGCTTTCCCAGAGACTCAGCATGTCACGGTGCTCGCTCTCGGCAGAAGCTTTTTCTGAGAAGGCAAAAGTGTGGCTCCTTCTCCCACAAGGAAGGTGCTAGCCCTGAAAGATCTTGCTGGTATTCACTATCCCTCTGCAGCCTATCCACAGGCACAACAGCTTTTGGGATCTCTGCTTTCCCAGAGACTCAGCATGTCACGGTGCTCGCTCTCGGCAGAAGCTTTTTTCTGAAAAGGCAAACTTACAGCTCCTTCTCCCACAGGGAAGGTGCCAGCCCTGAAAACTAATGCAGTTTTTCACTATCCCTCTGCAGCCTATCCACAGGCACAACAGCTTTGGGGATCTCTGCTTTCCCAGAGACTCAGCATGTCACGGTGCTCGCTCTCGGCAGAAGCTTTTTTCTGAAAAGGCAAACTTACGGCTCCTTCTCCCACAGGGAAGGTGCCAGCCCTGAAAACTAATGCAGTTTTTCACTATCCCTCTGCAGCCTATGCACAGGCACAACAGCTTTGGGGATCTCTGCTTTCCCAGAGACTCAGCATGTCACGGTGCTCGTTCTCGGCAGAAGCTTTTTCTGAGAAGGCAAAAGTGTGGCTCCTTCTCCCACAAGGAAGGTGCTAGCCCTGAAAGATCTTGCTGGTATTCACTATCCCTCTGCAGCCTATCCACAGGCACAACAGCTTTTGGGATCTCTGCTTTCCCAGAGACTCAGCATGTCACGGTGCTCGCTCTCGGCAGAAGCTTTTTTCTGAAAAGGCAAACTTACGGCTCCTTCTCCCACAGGGAAGGTGCCAGCCCTGAAAACTAATGCAGTTTTTCACTATCCCTCTGCAGCCTATTCACAGGCACAACAGCTTTTGGGATCTCTGCTTTCCCAGAGACTCAGCATGTCACGGTGCTCGCTCTCGGCAGAAGCTTTTTTCTGAAAAGGCAAACTTACGGCTCCTTCTCCCACAGGGAAGGTGCCAGCCCTGAAAACTAATGCAGTTTTTCACTATCCCTCTGCAGCCTATCCACAGGCACAACAGCTTTGGGGATCTCTGCTTTCCCAGAGACTCAGCATGTCACGGTGCTCGCTCTCGGCAGAAGCTTTTTCTGAGAAGGCAAAAGTGTGGCTCCTTCTCCCACAAGGAAGGTGCTAGCCCTGAAAGATCTTGCTGGTATTCACTATCCCTCTGCAGCCTATCCACAGGCACAACAGCTTTTGGGATCTCTGCTTTCCCAGAGACTCAGCATGTCACGGTGCTCGCTCTCGGCAGAAGCTTTTTTCTGAAAAGGCAAACTTACGGCTCCTTCTCCCACAGGGAAGGTGCCAGCCCTGAAAACTAATGCAGTTTTTCACTATCCCTCTGCAGCCTATCCACAGGCACAACAGCTTTGGGGATCTCTGCTTTCCCAGAGACTCAGCATGTCACGGTGCTCGCTCTCGGCAGAAGCTTTTTCTGAGAAGGCAAAAGTGTGGCTCCTTCTCCCACAAGGAAGGTGCTAGCCCTGAAAGATCTTGCTGGTATTCACTATCCCTCTGCAGCCTATCCACAGGCACAACAGCTTTTGGGATCTCTGCTTTCCCAGAGACTCAGCATGTCACGGTGCTCGCTCTCGGCAGAAGCTTTTTTCTGAAAAGGCAAACTTACGGCTCCTTCTCCCACAGGGAAGGTGCCAGCCCTGAAAACTAATGCAGTTTTTCACTATCCCTCTGCAGCCTATCCACAGGCACAAGAGCTTTGGGGATCTCTGCTTTCCCAGAGACTCAGCATGTCACGGTGCTCGTTCTCGGCAGAAGCTTTTTCTGAGAAGGCAAACTTACGGCTCCTTCTCCCACAGGGAAGGTGCCAGCCCTGAAAACTAATGCAGTTTTTCACTATCCCTCTGCAGCCTATCCACAGGCACAACAGCTTTGGGGATCTCTGCTTTCCCAGAGACTCAGCATGTCACGGTGCTCGCTCTCGGCAGAAGCTTTTTCTGAGAAGGCAAAAGTGTGGCTCCTTCTCCCACAAGGAAGGTGCTAGCCCTGAAAGATCTTGCTGGTATTCACTATCCCTCTGCAGCCTATCCACAGGCACAACAGCTTTTGGGATCTCTGCTTTCCCAGAGACTCAGCATGTCACGGTGCTCGCTCTCGGCAGAAGCTTTTTTCTGAAAAGGCAAACTTACGGCTCCTTCTCCCACAGGGAAGGTGCCAGCCCTGAAAACTAATGCAGTTTTTCACTATCCCTCTGCAGCCTATCCACAGGCACAACAGCTTTGGGGATCTCTGCTTTCCCAGAGACTCAGCATGTCACGGTGCTCGCTCTCGGCAGAAGCTTTTTCTGAGAAGGCAAAAGTGTGGCTCCTTCTCCCACAAGGAAGGTGCTAGCCCTGAAAGATCTTGCTGGTATTCACTATCCCTCTGCAGCCTATCCACAGGCACAACAGCTTTTGGGATCTCTGCTTTCCCAGAGACTCAGCATGTCACGGTGCTCGCTCTCGGCAGAAGCTTTTTTCTGAAAAGGCAAACTTACGGCTCCTTCTCCCACAGGGAAGGTGCCAGCCCTGAAAACTAATGCAGTTTTTCACTATCCCTCTGCAGCCTATCCACAGGCACAACAGCTTTTGGGATCTCTGCTTTCCCAGAGACTCAGCATGTCACGGTGCTCGCTCTCGGCAGAAGCTTTTTTCTGAAAAGGCAAACTTATGGCTCCTTCTCCCACAGGGAAGGTGCCAGCCCTGAAAACTAATGCAGTTTTTCACTATCCCTCTGCAGCCTATTCACAGGCACAACAGCTTTGGGGATCTCTGCTTTCCCAGAGACTCAGCATGTCACGGTGCTCGCTCTCGGCAGAAGCTTTTTCTGAGAAGGCAAAAGTGTGGCTCCTTCTCCCACAAGGAAGGTGCTAGCCCTGAAAGATCTTGCTGGTATTCACTATCCCTCTGCAGCCTATCCACAGGCACAACAGCTTTTGGGATCTCTGCTTTCCCAGAGACTCAGCATGTCACGGTGCTCGCTCTCGGCAGAAGCTTTTTTCTGAAAAGGCAAACTTACGGCTCCTTCTCCCACAGGGAAGGTGCCAGCCCTGAAAACTAATGCAGTTTTTCACTATCCCTCTGCAGCCTATCCACAGGCACAACAGCTTTGGGGATCTCTGCTTTCCCAGAGACTCAGCATGTCACGGTGCTCGCTCTCGGCAGAAGCTTTTTCTGAGAAGGCAAAAGTGTGGCTCCTTCTCCCACAAGGAAGGTGCTAGCCCTGAAAGATCTTGCTGGTATTCACTATCCCTCTGCAGCCTATCCACAGGCACAACAGCTTTTGGGATCTCTGCTTTCCCAGAGACTCAGCATGTCACGGTGCTCGCTCTCGGCAGAAGCTTTTTTCTGAAAAGGCAAACTTACGGCTCCTTCTCCCACAGGGAAGGTGCCAGCCCTGAAAACTAATGCAGTTTTTCACTATCCCTCTGCAGCCTATCCACAGGCACAACAGCTTTTGGGATCTCTGCTTTCCCAGAGACTCAGCATGTCACGGTGCTCGCTCTCGGCAGAAGCTTTTTTCTGAAAAGGCAAACTTACGGCTCCTTCTCCCACAGGGAAGGTGCCAGCCCTGAAAGATCTTGCTGGTATTCACTATCCCTCTGCAGCCTATCCACAGGCACAACAGCTTTGGGGATCTCTGCTTTCCCAGAGACTCAGCATGTCACGGTGCTCGTTCTCGGCAGAAGCTTTTTCTGAGAAGGCAAAAGTGTGGCTCCTTCTCCCACAAGGAAGGTGCTAGCCCTGAAAGATCTTGCTGGTATTCACTATCCCTCTGCAGCCTATCCACAGGCACAACAGCTTTTGGGATCTCTGCTTTCCCAGAGACTCAGCATGTCACGGTGCTCGCTCTCGGCAGAAGCTTTTTTCTGAAAAGGCAAACTTACGGCTCCTTCTCCCACAGGGAAGGTGCCAGCCCTGAAAACTAATGCAGTTTTTCACTATCCCTCTGCAGCCTATTCACAGGCACAACAGCTTTTGGGATCTCTGCTTTCCCAGAGACTCAGCATGTCACGGTGCTCGCTCTCGGCAGAAGCTTTTTTCTGAAAAGGCAAACTTACGGCTCCTTCTCCCACAGGGAAGGTGCCAGCCCTGAAAACTAATGCAGTTTTTCACTATCCCTCTGCAGCCTATCCACAGGCACAACAGCTTTGGGGATCTCTGCTTTCCCAGAGACTCAGCATGTCACGGTGCTCGCTCTCGGCAGAAGCTTTTTCTGAGAAGGCAAAAGTGTGGCTCCTTCTCCCACAAGGAAGGTGCTAGCCCTGAAAGATCTTGCTGGTATTCACTATCCCTCTGCAGCCTATCCACAGGCACAACAGCTTTTGGGATCTCTGCTTTCCCAGAGACTCAGCATGTCACGGTGCTCGCTCTCGGCAGAAGCTTTTTTCTGAAAAGGCAAACTTACGGCTCCTTCTCCCACAGGGAAGGTGCCAGCCCTGAAAACTAATGCAGTTTTTCACTATCCCTCTGCAGCCTATCCACAGGCACAACAGCTTTGGGGATCTCTGCTTTCCCAGAGACTCAGCATGTCACGGTGCTCGCTCTCGGCAGAAGCTTTTTCTGAGAAGGCAAAAGTGTGGCTCCTTCTCCCACAAGGAAGGTGCTAGCCCTGAAAGATCTTGCTGGTATTCACTATCCCTCTGCAGCCTATCCACAGGCACAACAGCTTTTGGGATCTCTGCTTTCCCAGAGACTCAGCATGTCACGGTGCTCGCTCTCGGCAGAAGCTTTTTTCTGAAAAGGCAAACTTACGGCTCCTTCTCCCACAGGGAAGGTGCCAGCCCTGAAAACTAATGCAGTTTTTCACTATCCCTCTGCAGCCTATCCACAGGCACAAGAGCTTTGGGGATCTCTGCTTTCCCAGAGACTCAGCATGTCACGGTGCTCGTTCTCGGCAGAAGCTTTTTCTGAGAAGGCAAACTTACGGCTCCTTCTCCCACAGGGAAGGTGCCAGCCCTGAAAACTAATGCAGTTTTTCACTATCCCTCTGCAGCCTATCCACAGGCACAACAGCTTTGGGGATCTCTGCTTTCCCAGAGACTCAGCATGTCACGGTGCTCGCTCTCGGCAGAAGCTTTTTCTGAGAAGGCAAAAGTGTGGCTCCTTCTCCCACAAGGAAGGTGCTAGCCCTGAAAGATCTTGCTGGTATTCACTATCCCTCTGCAGCCTATCCACAGGCACAACAGCTTTTGGGATCTCTGCTTTCCCAGAGACTCAGCATGTCACGGTGCTCGCTCTCGGCAGAAGCTTTTTTCTGAAAAGGCAAACTTACGGCTCCTTCTCCCACAGGGAAGGTGCCAGCCCTGAAAACTAATGCAGTTTTTCACTATCCCTCTGCAGCCTATCCACAGGCACAACAGCTTTGGGGATCTCTGCTTTCCCAGAGACTCAGCATGTCACGGTGCTCGCTCTCGGCAGAAGCTTTTTCTGAGAAGGCAAAAGTGTGGCTCCTTCTCCCACAAGGAAGGTGCTAGCCCTGAAAGATCTTGCTGGTATTCACTATCCCTCTGCAGCCTATCCACAGGCACAACAGCTTTTGGGATCTCTGCTTTCCCAGAGACTCAGCATGTCACGGTGCTCGCTCTCGGCAGAAGCTTTTTTCTGAAAAGGCAAACTTACGGCTCCTTCTCCCACAGGGAAGGTGCCAGCCCTGAAAACTAATGCAGTTTTTCACTATCCCTCTGCAGCCTATCCACAGGCACAACAGCTTTTGGGATCTCTGCTTTCCCAGAGACTCAGCATGTCACGGTGCTCGCTCTCGGCAGAAGCTTTTTTCTGAAAAGGCAAACTTACGGCTCCTTCTCCCACAGGGAAGATGCCAGCCCTGAAAGATCTTGCTGGTATTCACTATCCCTCTGCAGCCTATCCACAGGCACAACAGCTTTGGGGATCTCTGCTTTCCCAGAGACTCAGCATGTCACGGTGCTCGTTCTCGGCAGAAGCTTTTTCTGAGAAGGCAAAAGTGTGGCTCCTTCTCCCACAAGGAAGGTGCTAGCCCTGAAAGATCTTGCTGGTATTCACTATCCCTCTGCAGCCTATCCACAGGCACAACAGCTTTTGGGATCTCTGCTTTCCCAGAGACTCAGCATGTCACGGTGCTCGCTCTCGGCAGAAGCTTTTTTCTGAAAAGGCAAACTTACGGCTCCTTCTCCCACAGGGAAGGTGCCAGCCCTGAAAACTAATGCAGTTTTTCACTATCCCTCTGCAGCCTATTCACAGGCACAACAGCTTTTGGGATCTCTGCTTTCCCAGAGACTCAGCATGTCACGGTGCTCGCTCTCGGCAGAAGCTTTTTTCTGAAAAGGCAAACTTACGGCTCCTTCTCCCACAGGGAAGGTGCCAGCCCTGAAAACTAATGCAGTTTTTCACTATCCCTCTGCAGCCTATCCACAGGCACAACAGCTTTGGGGATCTCTGCTTTCCCAGAGACTCAGCATGTCACGGTGCTCGCTCTCGGCAGAAGCTTTTTCTGAGAAGGCAAAAGTGTGGCTCCTTCTCCCACAAGGAAGGTGCTAGCCCTGAAAGATCTTGCTGGTATTCACTATCCCTCTGCAGCCTATCCACAGGCACAACAGCTTTTGGGATCTCTGCTTTCCCAGAGACTCAGCATGTCACGGTGCTCGCTCTCGGCAGAAGCTTTTTTCTGAAAAGGCAAACTTACGGCTCCTTCTCCCACAGGGAAGGTGCCAGCCCTGAAAACTAATGCAGTTTTTCACTATCCCTCTGCAGCCTATCCACAGGCACAACAGCTTTGGGGATCTCTGCTTTCCCAGAGACTCAGCATGTCACGGTGCTCGCTCTCGGCAGAAGCTTTTTCTGAGAAGGCAAAAGTGTGGCTCCTTCTCCCACAAGGAAGGTGCTAGCCCTGAAAGATCTTGCTGGTATTCACTATCCCTCTGCAGCCTATCCACAGGCACAACAGCTTTTGGGATCTCTGCTTTCCCAGAGACTCAGCATGTCACGGTGCTCGCTCTCGGCAGAAGCTTTTTTCTGAAAAGGCAAACTTACGGCTCCTTCTCCCACAGGGAAGGTGCCAGCCCTGAAAACTAATGCAGTTTTTCACTATCCCTCTGCAGCCTATCCACAGGCACAAGAGCTTTGGGAATCTCTGCTTTCCCAGAGACTCAGCATGTCACGGTGCTCGCTCTCGGCAGAAGCTTTTTTCTGAAAAGGCAAACTTACGGCTCCTTCTCCCACAGGGAAGGTGCCAGCCCTGAAAACTAATGCAGTTTTTCACTATCCCTCTGCAGCCTATCCACAGGCACAACAGCTTTTGGGATCTCTGCTTTCCCAGAGACTCAGCATGTCACGGTGCTCGTTCTCGGCAGAAGCTTTTTCTGAGAAGGCAAAAGTGTGGCTCCTTCTCCCACAAGGAAGGTGCTAGCCCTGAAAGATCTTGCTGGTATTCACTATCCCTCTGCAGCCTATCCACAGGCACAACAACTTTTGGGATCTCTGCTTTCCCAGAGACTCAGCATGTCACGGTGCTCGCTCTCGGCAGAAGCTTTTTTCTGAAAAGGCAAACTTACGGCTCCTTCTCCCACAGGGAATGTGCCAGCCCTGAAAACTAATGCAGTTTTTCACTATCCCTCTGCAGCCTATCCACAGGCACAACAGCTTTTGGGATCTCTGCTTTCCCAGAGACTCAGCATGTCACGGTGATCGCTCTCGGCAGAAGCTTTTTTCTGAAAAGGCATACTTACGGCTCCTTCTCCCACAGGGAAGGTGCCAGCCCTGAAAACTAATGCAGTTTTTCACTATCCCTCTGCAGCCTATCCACAGGCACAACAGCTTTTGGGATCTCTGCTTTCCCAGAGACTCAGCATGTCACGGTGCTCGCTCTCGGCAGAAGCTTTTTTCTGAAAAGGCAAACTTACGGCTCCTTCTCCCACAGGGAATGTGCCAGCCCTGAAAACTAATGCAGTTTTTCACTATCCCTCTGCAGCCTATCCACAGGCACAACAGCTTTTGGGATCTCTGCTTTCCCAGAGACTCAGCATGTCACGGTGCTCGTTCTCGGCAGAAGCTTTTTCTGAGAAGGCAAAAGTGTGGCTCCTTCTCCCACAAGGAAGGTGCTAGCCCTGAAAGATCTTGCTGGTATTCACTATCCCTCTGCAGCCTATCCACAGGCACAACAGCTTTTGGGATCTCTGCTTTCCCAGAGACTCAGCATGTCACGGTGCTCGCTCTCGGCAGAAGCTTTTTTCTGAAAAGGCAAACTTACGGCTCCTTCTCCCACAGGGAAGGTGCCAGCCCTGAAAACTAATGCAGTTTTTCACTATCCCTCTGCAGCCTATTCACAGGCACAACAGCTTTTGGGATCTCTGCTTTCCCAGAGACTCAGCATGTCACGGTGATCGCTCTCGGCAGAAGCTTTTTTCTGAAAAGGCAAACTTACGGCTCCTTCTCCCACAGGGAAGGTGCCAGCCCTGAAAACTAATGCAGTTTTTCACTATCCCTCTGCAGCCTATCCACAGGCACAACAGCTTTTGGGATCTCTGCTTTCCCAGAGACTCAGCATGTCACGGTGCTCGCTCTCGGCAGAAGCTTTTTTCTGAAAAGGCAAACTTACGGCTCCTTCTCCCACAGGGAAGGTGCCAGCCCTGAAAACTAATGCAGTTTTTCACTATCCCTCTGCAGCCTATCCACAGGCACAACAGCTTTGGGGATCTCTGCTTTCCCAGAGACTCAGCATGTCACGGTGCTCGCTCTCGGCAGAAGCTTTTTTCTGAAAAGGCAAACTTACGGCTCCTTCTCCCACAGGGAAGGTGCCAGCCCTGAAAACTAATGCAGTTTTTCACTATCCCTCTGCAGCCTATCCACAGGCACAACAGCTTTTGGGATCTCTGCTTTCCCAGAGACTCAGCATGTCACGGTGCTCGCTCTCGGCAGAAGCTTTTTTCTGAAAAGGCAAACTTACGGCTCCTTCTCCCACAGGGAAGGTGCCAGCCCTGAAAACTAATGCAGTTTTTCACTATCCCTCTGCAGCCTATCCACAGGCACAACAGCTTTTGGGATCTCTGCTTTCCCAGAGACTCAGCATGTCACGGTGCTCGCTCTCGGCAGAAGCTTTTTTCTGAAAAGGCAAAAGTGTGGCTCCTTCTCCCACAAGGAAGGTGCTAGCCCTGAAAGATCTTGCTGGTATTCACTATCCCTCTGCAGCCTATCCACAGGCACAACAGCTTTTGGGATCTCTGCTTTCCCAGAGACTCAGCATGTCACGGTGCTCGCTCTCGGCAGAAGCTTTTTTCTGAAAAGGCAAACTTACGGCTCCTTCTCCCACAGGGAAGGTGCCAGCCCTGAAAACTAATGCAGTTTTTCACTATCCCTCTGCAGCCTATCCACAGGCACAAGAGCTTTGGGGATCTCTGCTTTCCCAGAGACTCAGCATGTCACGGTGCTCGCTCTCGGCAGAAGCTTTTTCTGAGAAGGCAAAAGTGTGGCTCCTTCTCCCACAAGGAAGGTGCTAGCCCTGAAAGATCTTGCTGGTATTCACTATCCCTCTGCAGCCTATCCACAGGCACAACAGCTTTTGGGATCTCTGCTTTCCCAGAGACTCAGCATGTCACGGTGCTCGCTCTCGGCAGAAGCTTTTTTCTGAAAAGGCAAACTTACGGCTCCTTCTCCCACAGGGAAGGTGCCAGCCCTGAAAACTAATGCAGTTTTTCACTATCCCTCTGCAGCCTATCCACAGGCACAAGAGCTTTGGGGATCTCTGCTTTCCCAGAGACTCAGCATGTCACGGTGCTCGCTCTCGGCAGAAGCTTTTTCTGAGAAGGCAAAAGTGTGGCTCCTTCTCCCACAAGGAAGGTGCTAGCCCTGAAAGATCTTGCTGGTATTCACTATCCCTCTGCAGCCTATCCACAGGCACAACAGCTTTTGGGATCTCTGCTTTCCCAGAGACTCAGCATGTCACGGTGCTCGTTCTCGGCAGAAGCTTTTTCTGAGAAGGCAAAAGTGTGGCTCCTTCTCCCACAAGGAAGGTGCTAGCCCTGAAAACTAATGCAGTTTTTCACTATCCCTCTGCAGCCTATCCACAGGCACAACAACTTTTGGGATCTCTGCTTTCCCAGAGACTCAGCATGTCACGGTGCTCGCTCTCGGCAGAAGCTTTTTTCTGAAAAGGCAAACTTACGGCTCCTTCTCCCACAGGGAAGGTGCCAGCCCTGAAAACTAATGCAGTTTTTCACTATCC
This sequence comes from Astur gentilis, assembly GCF_929443795.1. Taxonomy (NCBI): domain Eukaryota; kingdom Metazoa; phylum Chordata; class Aves; order Accipitriformes; family Accipitridae; genus Astur; species Astur gentilis. The sequence continues at coordinate 52,352 of NW_026061064.1, forward strand.
CTCTGCAGCCTATCCACAGGCACAACAGCTTTGGGGATCTCTGCTTTCCCAGAGACTCAGCATGTCACGGTGCTCGCTCTCGGCAGAAGCTTTTTCTGAGAAGGCAAAAGTGTGGCTCCTTCTCCCACAAGGAAGGTGCTAGCCCTGAAAGATCTTGCTGGTATTCACTATCCCTCTGCAGCCTATCCACAGGCACAACAGCTTTTGGGATCTCTGCTTTCCCAGAGACTCAGCATGTCACGGTGCTCGCTCTCGGCAGAAGCTTTTTTCTGAAAAGGCAAACTTACGGCTCCTTCTCCCACAGGGAAGGTGCCAGCCCTGAAAACTAATGCAGTTTTTCACTATCCCTCTGCAGCCTATCCACAGGCACAAGAGCTTTGGGGATCTCTGCTTTCCCAGAGACTCAGCATGTCACGGTGCTCGCTCTCGGCAGAAGCTTTTTCTGAGAAGGCAAAAGTGTGGCTCCTTCTCCCACAAGGAAGGTGCTAGCCCTGAAAGATCTTGCTGGTATTCACTATCCCTCTGCAGCCTATCCACAGGCACAACAGCTTTTGGGATCTCTGCTTTCCCAGAGACTCAGCATGTCACGGTGCTCGCTCTCGGCAGAAGCTTTTTTCTGAAAAGGCAAACTTACGGCTCCTTCTCCCACAGGGAAGGTGCCAGCCCTGAAAACTAATGCAGTTTTTCACTATCCCTCTGCAGCCTATCCACAGGCACAACAGCTTTTGGGATCTCTGCTTTCCCAGAGACTCAGCATGTCACGGTGCTCGCTCTCGGCAGAAGCTTTTTTCTGAAAAGGCAAACTTACGGCTCCTTCTCCCACAGGGAAGGTGCCAGCCCTGAAAACTAATGCAGTTTTTCACTATCCCTCTGCAGCCTATCCACAGGCACAAGAGCTTTGGGGATCTCTGCTTTCCCAGAGACTCAGCATGTCACGGTGCTCGCTCTCGGCAGAAGCTTTTTCTGAGAAGGCAAAAGTGTGGCTCCTTCTCCCACAAGGAAGGTGCTAGCCCTGAAAGATCTTGCTGGTATTCACTATCCCTCTGCAGCCTATCCACAGGCACAACAGCTTTTGGGATCTCTGCTTTCCCAGAGACTCAGCATGTCACGGTGCTCGCTCTCGGCAGAAGCTTTTTTCTGAAAAGGCAAACTTACGGCTCCTTCTCCCACAGGGAAGGTGCCAGCCCTGAAAACTAATGCAGTTTTTCACTATCCCTCTGCAGCCTATCCACAGGCACAACAGCTTTGGGGATCTCTGCTTTCCCAGAGACTCAGCATGTCACGGTGCTCGCTCTCGGCAGAAGCTTTTTTCTGAAAAGGCAAACTTACGGCTCCTTCTCCCACAGGGAAGGTGCCAGCCCTGAAAACTAATGCAGTTTTTCACTATCCCTCTGCAGCCTATCCACAGGCACAACAGCTTTGGGGATCTCTGCTTTCCCAGAGACTCAGCATGTCACGGTGCTCGCTCTCGGCAGAAGCTTTTTCTGAGAAGGCAAAAGTGTGGCTCCTTCTCCCACAAGGAAGGTGCTAGCCCTGAAAGATCTTGCTGGTATTCACTATCCCTCTGCAGCCTATCCACAGGCACAACAGCTTTTGGGATCTCTGCTTTCCCAGAGACTCAGCATGTCACGGTGCTCGCTCTCGGCAGAAGCTTTTTTCTGAAAAGGCAAACTTACGGCTCCTTCTCCCACAGGGAAGGTGCCAGCCCTGAAAACTAATGCAGTTTTTCACTATCCCTCTGCAGCCTATCCACAGGCACAACAGCTTTGGGGATCTCTGCTTTCCCAGAGACTCAGCATGTCACGGTGCTCGCTCTCGGCAGAAGCTTTTTCTGAGAAGGCAAAAGTGTGGCTCCTTCTCCCACAAGGAAGGTGCTAGCCCTGAAAGATCTTGCTGGTATTCACTATCCCTCTGCAGCCTATCCACAGGCACAACAGCTTTTGGGATCTCTGCTTTCCCAGAGACTCAGCATGTCACGGTGCTCGCTCTCGGCAGAAGCTTTTTTCTGAAAAGGCAAACTTACGGCTCCTTCTCCCACAGGGAAGGTGCCAGCCCTGAAAACTAATGCAGTTTTTCACTATCCCTCTGCAGCCTATCCACAGGCACAACAGCTTTTGGGATCTCTGCTTTCCCAGAGACTCAGCATGTCACGGTGCTCGCTCTCGGCAGAAGCTTTTTTCTGAAAAGGCAAACTTACGGCTCCTTCTCCCACAGGGAAGGTGCCAGCCCTGAAAACTAATGCAGTTTTTCACTATCCCTCTGCAGCCTATCCACAGGCACAACAGCTTTGGGGATCTCTGCTTTCCCAGAGACTCAGCATGTCACGGTGCTCGCTCTCGGCAGAAGCTTTTTCTGAGAAGGCAAAAGTGTGGCTCCTTCTCCCACAAGGAAGGTGCTAGCCCTGAAAGATCTTGCTGGTATTCACTATCCCTCTGCAGCCTATCCACAGGCACAACAGCTTTTGGGATCTCTGCTTTCCCAGAGACTCAGCATGTCACGGTGCTCGCTCTCGGCAGAAGCTTTTTTCTGAAAAGGCAAACTTATGGCTCCTTCTCCCACAGGGAAGGTGCCAGCCCTGAAATCTAATGCAGTTTTTCACTATCCCTCTGCAGCCTATTCACAGGCACAACAGCTTTGGGGATCTCTGCTTTCCCAGAGACTCAGCATGTCACGGTGCTCGCTCTCGGCAGAAGCTTTTTCTGAGAAGGCAAAAGTGTGGCTCCTTCTCCCACAAGGAAGGTGCTAGCCCTGAAAGATCTTGCTGGTATTCACTATCCCTCTGCAGCCTATCCACAGGCACAACAGCTTTTGGGATCTCTGCTTTCCCAGAGACTCAGCATGTCACGGTGCTCGCTCTCGGCAGAAGCTTTTTTCTGAAAAGGCAAACTTACGGCTCCTTCTCCCACAGGGAAGGTGCCAGCCCTGAAAACTAATGCAGTTTTTCACTATCCCTCTGCAGCCTATCCACAGGCACAACAGCTTTTGGGATCTCTGCTTTCCCAGAGACTCAGCATGTCACGGTGCTCGCTCTCGGCAGAAGCTTTTTTCTGAAAAGGCAAACTTACGGCTCCTTCTCCCACAGGGAAGGTGCCAGCCCTGAAAGATCTTGCTGGTATTCACTATCCCTCTGCAGCCTATCCACAGGCACAACAGCTTTGGGGATCTCTGCTTTCCCAGAGACTCAGCATGTCACGGTGCTCGTTCTCGGCAGAAGCTTTTTCTGAGAAGGCAAAAGTGTGGCTCCTTCTCCCACAAGGAAGGTGCTAGCCCTGAAAGATCTTGCTGGTATTCACTATCCCTCTGCAGCCTATCCACAGGCACAACAGCTTTTGGGATCTCTGCTTTCCCAGAGACTCAGCATGTCACGGTGCTCGCTCTCGGCAGAAGCTTTTTTCTGAAAAGGCAAACTTACGGCTCCTTCTCCCACAGGGAAGGTGCCAGCCCTGAAAACTAATGCAGTTTTTCACTATCCCTCTGCAGCCTATTCACAGGCACAACAGCTTTTGGGATCTCTGCTTTCCCAGAGACTCAGCATGTCACGGTGCTCGCTCTCGGCAGAAGCTTTTTTCTGAAAAGGCAAACTTACGGCTCCTTCTCCCACAGGGAAGGTGCCAGCCCTGAAAACTAATGCAGTTTTTCACTATCCCTCTGCAGCCTATCCACAGGCACAACAGCTTTGGGGATCTCTGCTTTCCCAGAGACTCAGCATGTCACGGTGCTCGCTCTCGGCAGAAGCTTTTTCTGAGAAGGCAAAAGTGTGGCTCCTTCTCCCACAAGGAAGGTGCTAGCCCTGAAAGATCTTGCTGGTATTCACTATCCCTCTGCAGCCTATCCACAGGCACAACAGCTTTTGGGATCTCTGCTTTCCCAGAGACTCAGCATGTCACGGTGCTCGCTCTCGGCAGAAGCTTTTTTCTGAAAAGGCAAACTTACGGCTCCTTCTCCCACAGGGAAGGTGCCAGCCCTGAAAACTAATGCAGTTTTTCACTATCCCTCTGCAGCCTATCCACAGGCACAACAGCTTTGGGGATCTCTGCTTTCCCAGAGACTCAGCATGTCACGGTGCTCGCTCTCGGCAGAAGCTTTTTCTGAGAAGGCAAAAGTGTGGCTCCTTCTCCCACAAGGAAGGTGCTAGCCCTGAAAGATCTTGCTGGTATTCACTATCCCTCTGCAGCCTATCCACAGGCACAACAGCTTTTGGGATCTCTGCTTTCCCAGAGACTCAGCATGTCACGGTGCTCGCTCTCGGCAGAAGCTTTTTTCTGAAAAGGCAAACTTACGGCTCCTTCTCCCACAGGGAAGGTGCCAGCCCTGAAAACTAATGCAGTTTTTCACTATCCCTCTGCAGCCTATCCACAGGCACAAGAGCTTTGGGGATCTCTGCTTTCCCAGAGACTCAGCATGTCACGGTGCTCGTTCTCGGCAGAAGCTTTTTCTGAGAAGGCAAACTTACGGCTCCTTCTCCCACAGGGAAGGTGCCAGCCCTGAAAACTAATGCAGTTTTTCACTATCCCTCTGCAGCCTATCCACAGGCACAACAGCTTTGGGGATCTCTGCTTTCCCAGAGACTCAGCATGTCACGGTGCTCGCTCTCGGCAGAAGCTTTTTCTGAGAAGGCAAAAGTGTGGCTCCTTCTCCCACAAGGAAGGTGCTAGCCCTGAAAGATCTTGCTGGTATTCACTATCCCTCTGCAGCCTATCCACAGGCACAACAGCTTTTGGGATCTCTGCTTTCCCAGAGACTCAGCATGTCACGGTGCTCGCTCTCGGCAGAAGCTTTTTTCTGAAAAGGCAAACTTACGGCTCCTTCTCCCACAGGGAAGGTGCCAGCCCTGAAAACTAATGCAGTTTTTCACTATCCCTCTGCAGCCTATCCACAGGCACAACAGCTTTGGGGATCTCTGCTTTCCCAGAGACTCAGCATGTCACGGTGCTCGCTCTCGGCAGAAGCTTTTTCTGAGAAGGCAAAAGTGTGGCTCCTTCTCCCACAAGGAAGGTGCTAGCCCTGAAAGATCTTGCTGGTATTCACTATCCCTCTGCAGCCTATCCACAGGCACAACAGCTTTTGGGATCTCTGCTTTCCCAGAGACTCAGCATGTCACGGTGCTCGCTCTCGGCAGAAGCTTTTTTCTGAAAAGGCAAACTTACGGCTCCTTCTCCCACAGGGAAGGTGCCAGCCCTGAAAACTAATGCAGTTTTTCACTATCCCTCTGCAGCCTATCCACAGGCACAAGAGCTTTGGGAATCTCTGCTTTCCCAGAGACTCAGCATGTCACGGTGCTCGCTCTCGGCAGAAGCTTTTTTCTGAAAAGGCAAACTTACGGCTCCTTCTCCCACAGGGAAGGTGCCAGCCCTGAAAACTAATGCAGTTTTTCACTATCCCTCTGCAGCCTATCCACAGGCACAACAGCTTTTGGGATCTCTGCTTTCCCAGAGACTCAGCATGTCACGGTGCTCGTTCTCGGCAGAAGCTTTTTCTGAGAAGGCAAAAGTGTGGCTCCTTCTCCCACAAGGAAGGTGCTAGCCCTGAAAGATCTTGCTGGTATTCACTATCCCTCTGCAGCCTATCCACAGGCACAACAGCTTTTGGGATCTCTGCTTTCCCAGAGACTCAGCATGTCACGGTGCTCGCTCTCGGCAGAAGCTTTTTTCTGAAAAGGCAAACTTACGGCTCCTTCTCCCACAGGGAATGTGCCAGCCCTGAAAACTAATGCAGTTTTTCACTATCCCTCTGCAGCCTATCCACAGGCACAACAGCTTTTGGGATCTCTGCTTTCCCAGAGACTCAGCATGTCACGGTGATCGCTCTCGGCAGAAGCTTTTTTCTGAAAAGGCATACTTACGGCTCCTTCTCCCACAGGGAAGGTGCCAGCCCTGAAAACTAATGCAGTTTTTCACTATCCCTCTGCAGCCTATTCACAGGCACAACAGCTTTTGGGATCTCTGCTTTCCCAGAGACTCAGCATGTCACGGTGCTCGCTCTCGGCAGAAGCTTTTTTCTGAAAAGGCATACTTACGGCTCCTTCTCCCACAGGGAAGGTGCCAGCCCTGAAAACTAATGCAGTTTTTCACTATCCCTCTGCAGCCTATCCACAGGCACAACAGCTTTTGGGATCTCTGCTTTCCCAGAGACTCAGCATGTCACGGTGCTCGTTCTCGGCAGAAGCTTTTTCTGAGAAGGCAAAAGTGTGGCTCCTTCTCCCACAAGGAAGGTGCTAGCCCTGAAAGATCTTGCTGGTATTCACTATCCCTCTGCAGCCTATCCACAGGCACAACAGCTTTTGGGATCTCTGCTTTCCCAGAGACTCAGCATGTCACGGTGCTCGCTCTCGGCAGAAGCTTTTTTCTGAAAAGGCAAACTTACGGCTCCTTCTCCCACAGGGAAGGTGCCAGCCCTGAAAACTAATGCAGTTTTTCACTATCCCTCTGCAGCCTATTCACAGGCACAACAGCTTTTGGGATCTCTGCTTTCCCAGAGACTCAGCATGTCACGGTGATCGCTCTCGGCAGAAGCTTTTTTCTGAAAAGGCAAACTTACGGCTCCTTCTCCCACAGGGAAGGTGCCAGCCCTGAAAACTAATGCAGTTTTTCACTATCCCTCTGCAGCCTATCCACAGGCACAACAGCTTTTGGGATCTCTGCTTTCCCAGAGACTCAGCATGTCACGGTGCTCGCTCTCGGCAGAAGCTTTTTTCTGAAAAGGCAAACTTACGGCTCCTTCTCCCACAGGGAAGGTGCCAGCCCTGAAAACTAATGCAGTTTTTCACTATCCCTCTGCAGCCTATCCACAGGCACAACAGCTTTGGGGATCTCTGCTTTCCCAGAGACTCAGCATGTCACGGTGCTCGCTCTCGGCAGAAGCTTTTTTCTGAAAAGGCAAACTTACGGCTCCTTCTCCCACAGGGAAGGTGCCAGCCCTGAAAACTAATGCAGTTTTTCACTATCCCTCTGCAGCCTATCCACAGGCACAACAGCTTTTGGGATCTCTGCTTTCCCAGAGACTCAGCATGTCACGGTGCTCGCTCTCGGCAGAAGCTTTTTTCTGAAAAGGCAAACTTACGGCTCCTTCTCCCACAGGGAAGGTGCCAGCCCTGAAAACTAATGCAGTTTTTCACTATCCCTCTGCAGCCTATCCACAGGCACAACAGCTTTTGGGATCTCTGCTTTCCCAGAGACTCAGCATGTCACGGTGCTCGCTCTCGGCAGAAGCTTTTTTCTGAAAAGGCAAACTTACGGCTCCTTCTCCCACAGGGAAGGTGCCAGCCCTGAAAACTAATGCAGTTTTTCACTATCCCTCTGCAGCCTATTCACAGGCACAACAGCTTTTGGGATCTCTGCTTTCCCAGAGACTCAGCATGTCACGGTGCTCGCTCTCGGCAGAAGCTTTTTTCTGAAAAGGCAAACTTACGGCTCCTTCTCCCACAGGGAAGGTGCCAGCCCTGAAAACTAATGCAGTTTTTCACTATCCCTCTGCAGCCTATCCACAGGCACAACAGCTTTGGGGATCTCTGCTTTCCCAGAGACTCAGCATGTCACGGTGCTCGCTCTCGGCAGAAGCTTTTTCTGAGAAGGCAAAAGTGTGGCTCCTTCTCCCACAAGGAAGGTGCTAGCCCTGAAAGATCTTGCTGGTATTCACTATCCCTCTGCAGCCTATCCACAGGCACAACAGCTTTTGGGATCTCTGCTTTCCCAGAGACTCAGCATGTCACGGTGCTCGCTCTCGGCAGAAGCTTTTTTCTGAAAAGGCAAACTTACGGCTCCTTCTCCCACAGGGAAGGTGCCAGCCCTGAAAACTAATGCAGTTTTTCACTATCCCTCTGCAGCCTATCCACAGGCACAAGAGCTTTGGGGATCTCTGCTTTCCCAGAGACTCAGCATGTCACGGTGCTCGCTCTCGGCAGAAGCTTTTTCTGAGAAGGCAAAAGTGTGGCTCCTTCTCCCACAAGGAAGGTGCTAGCCCTGAAAGATCTTGCTGGTATTCACTATCCCTCTGCAGCCTATCCACAGGCACAACAGCTTTTGGGATCTCTGCTTTCCCAGAGACTCAGCATGTCACGGTGCTCGCTCTCGGCAGAAGCTTTTTTCTGAAAAGGCAAACTTACGGCTCCTTCTCCCACAGGGAAGGTGCCAGCCCTGAAAACTAATGCAGTTTTTCACTATCCCTCTGCAGCCTATCCACAGGCACAAGAGCTTTGGGGATCTCTGCTTTCCCAGAGACTCAGCATGTCACGGTGCTCGCTCTCGGCAGAAGCTTTTTCTGAGAAGGCAAAAGTGTGGCTCCTTCTCCCACAAGGAAGGTGCTAGCCCTGAAAGATCTTGCTGGTATTCACTATCCCTCTGCAGCCTATCCACAGGCACAACAGCTTTTGGGATCTCTGCTTTCCCAGAGACTCAGCATGTCACGGTGCTCGTTCTCGGCAGAAGCTTTTTCTGAGAAGGCAAAAGTGTGGCTCCTTCTCCCACAAGGAAGGTGCTAGCCCTGAAAACTAATGCAGTTTTTCACTATCCCTCTGCAGCCTATCCACAGGCACAACAACTTTTGGGATCTCTGCTTTCCCAGAGACTCAGCATGTCACGGTGCTCGCTCTCGGCAGAAGCTTTTTTCTGAAAAGGCAAACTTACGGCTCCTTCTCCCACAGGGAAGGTGCCAGCCCTGAAAACTAATGCAGTTTTTCACTATCCCTCTGCAGCCTATCCACAGGCACAACAGCTTTGGGGATCTCTGCTTTCCCAGAGACTCAGCATGTCACGGTGCTCGCTCTCGGCAGAAGCTTTTTCTGAGAAGGCAAAAGTGTGGCTCCTTCTCCCACAAGGAAGGTGCTAGCCCTGAAAGATCTTGCTGGTATTCACTATCCCTCTGCAGCCTATCCACAGGCACAACAGCTTTTGGGATCTCTGCTTTCCCAGAGACTCAGCATGTCACGGTGCTCGCTCTCGGCAGAAGCTTTTTTCTGAAAAGGCAAACTTACGGCTCCTTCTCCCACAGGGAAGGTGCCAGCCCTGAAAACTAATGCAGTTTTTCACTATCCCTCTGCAGCCTATCCACAGGCACAAGAGCTTTGGGGATCTCTGCTTTCCCAGAGACTCAGCATGTCACGGTGCTCGCTCTCGGCAGAAGCTTTTTCTGAGAAGGCAAAAGTGTGGCTCCTTCTCCCACAAGGAAGGTGCTAGCCCTGAAAGATCTTGCTGGTATTCACTATCCCTCTGCAGCCTATCCACAGGCACAACAGCTTTTGGGATCTCTGCTTTCCCAGAGACTCAGCATGTCACGGTGCTCGCTCTCGGCAGAAGCTTTTTTCTGAAAAGGCAAACTTACGGCTCCTTCTCCCACAGGGAAGGTGCCAGCCCTGAAAACTAATGCAGTTTTTCACTATCCCTCTGCAGCCTATCCACAGGCACAACAGCTTTTGGGATCTCTGCTTTCCCAGAGACTCAGCATGTCACGGTGCTCGCTCTCGGCAGAAGCTTTTTTCTGAAAAGGCAAACTTACGGCTCCTTCTCCCACAGGGAAGGTGCCAGCCCTGAAAACTAATGCAGTTTTTCACTATCCCTCTGCAGCCTATCCACAGGCACAAGAGCTTTGGGGATCTCTGCTTTCCCAGAGACTCAGCATGTCACGGTGCTCGCTCTCGGCAGAAGCTTTTTCTGAGAAGGCAAAAGTGTGGCTCCTTCTCCCACAAGGAAGGTGCTAGCCCTGAAAGATCTTGCTGGTATTCACTATCCCTCTGCAGCCTATCCACAGGCACAACAGCTTTTGGGATCTCTGCTTTCCCAGAGACTCAGCATGTCACGGTGCTCGCTCTCGGCAGAAGCTTTTTTCTGAAAAGGCAAACTTACGGCTCCTTCTCCCACAGGGAAGGTGCCAGCCCTGAAAACTAATGCAGTTTTTCACTATCCCTCTGCAGCCTATCCACAGGCACAACAGCTTTGGGGATCTCTGCTTTCCAAGAGACTCAGCATGTCACGGTGCTCGCTCTCGGCAGAAGCTTTTTTCTGAAAAGGCAAACTTACGGCTCCTTCTCCCACAGGGAATGTGCCAGCCCTGAAAACTAATGCAGTTTTTCACTATCCCTCTGCAGCCTATCCACAGGCACAACAGCTTTGGGGATCTCTGCTTTCCCAGAGACTCAGCATGTCACGGTGCTCGCTCTCGGCAGAAGCTTTTTCTGAGAAGGCAAAAGTGTGGCTCCTTCTCCCACAAGGAAGGTGCTAGCCCTGAAAGATCTTGCTGGTATTCACTATCCCTCTGCAGCCTATCCACAGGCACAACAGCTTTTGGGATCTCTGCTTTCCCAGAGACTCAGCATGTCACGGTGCTCGCTCTCGGCAGAAGCTTTTTTCTGAAAAGGCAAACTTACGGCTCCTTCTCCCACAGGGAAGGTGCCAGCCCTGAAAACTAATGCAGTTTTTCACTATCCCTCTGCAGCCTATCCACAGGCACAACAGCTTTTGGGATCTCTGCTTTCCCAGAGACTCAGCATGTCACGGTGCTCGCTCTCGGCAGAAGCTTTTTTCTGAAAAGGCAAACTTACGGCTCCTTCTCCCACAGGGAAGGTGCCAGCCCTGAAAACTAATGCAGTTTTTCACTATCCCTCTGCAGCCTATCCACAGGCACAACAGCTTTGGGGATCTCTGCTTTCCCAGAGACTCAGCATGTCACGGTGCTCGTTCTCGGCAGAAGCTTTTTCTGAGAAGGCAAAAGTGTGGCTCCTTCTCCCACAAGGAAGGTGCTAGCCCTGAAAGATCTTGCTGGTATTCACTATCCCTCTGCAGCCTATCCACAGGCACAACAGCTTTTGGGATCTCTGCTTTCCCAGAGACTCAGCATGTCACGGTGCTCGCTCTCGGCAGAAGCTTTTTTCTGAAAAGGCAAACTTATGGCTCCTTCTCCCACAGGGAAGGTGCCAGCCCTGAAAACTAATGCAGTTTTTCACTATCCCTCTGCAGCCTATTCACAGGCACAACAGCTTTGGGGATCTCTGCTTTCCCAGAGACTCAGCATGTCACGGTGCTCGCTCTCGGCAGAAGCTTTTTCTGAGAAGGCAAAAGTGTGGCTCCTTCTCCCACAAGGAAGGTGCTAGCCCTGAAAGATCTTGCTGGTATTCACTATCCCTCTGCAGCCTATCCACAGGCACAACAGCTTTTGGGATCTCTGCTTTCCCAGAGACTCAGCATGTCACGGTGCTCGCTCTCGGCAGAAGCTTTTTTCTGAAAAGGCAAACTTACGGCTCCTTCTCCCACAGGGAAGGTGCCAGCCCTGAAAACTAATGCAGTTTTTCACTATCCCTCTGCAGCCTATCCACAGGCACAACAGCTTTGGGGATCTCTGCTTTCCCAGAGACTCAGCATGTCACGGTGCTCGCTCTCGGCAGAAGCTTTTTCTGAGAAGGCAAAAGTGTGGCTCCTTCTCCCACAAGGAAGGTGCTAGCCCTGAAAGATCTTGCTGGTATTCACTATCCCTCTGCAGCCTATCCACAGGCACAACAGCTTTTGGGATCTCTGCTTTCCCAGAGACTCAGCATGTCACGGTGCTCGCTCTCGGCAGAAGCTTTTTTCTGAAAAGGCAAACTTACGGCTCCTTCTCCCACAGGGAAGGTGCCAGCCCTGAAAACTAATGCAGTTTTTCACTATCCCTCTGCAGCCTATCCACAGGCACAACAGCTTTTGGGATCTCTGCTTTCCCAGAGACTCAGCATGTCACGGTGCTCGCTCTCGGCAGAAGCTTTTTTCTGAAAAGGCAAACTTACGGCTCCTTCTCCCACAGGGAAGGTGCCAGCCCTGAAAGATCTTGCTGGTATTCACTATCCCTCTGCAGCCTATCCACAGGCACAACAGCTTTGGGGATCTCTGCTTTCCCAGAGACTCAGCATGTCACGGTGCTCGTTCTCGGCAGAAGCTTTTTCTGAGAAGGCAAAAGTGTGGCTCCTTCTCCCACAAGGAAGGTGCTAGCCCTGAAAGATCTTGCTGGTATTCACTATCCCTCTGCAGCCTATCCACAGGCACAACAGCTTTTGGGATCTCTGCTTTCCCAGAGACTCAGCATGTCACGGTGCTCGCTCTCGGCAGAAGCTTTTTTCTGAAAAGGCAAACTTACGGCTCCTTCTCCCACAGGGAAGGTGCCAGCCCTGAAAACTAATGCAGTTTTTCACTATCCCTCTGCAGCCTATTCACAGGCACAACAGCTTTTGGGATCTCTGCTTTCCCAGAGACTCAGCATGTCACGGTGCTCGCTCTCGGCAGAAGCTTTTTTCTGAAAAGGCAAACTTACGGCTCCTTCTCCCACAGGGAAGGTGCCACCCCTGAAAACTAATGCAGTTTTTCACTATCCCTCTGCAGCCTATCCACAGGCACAACAGCTTTGGGGATCTCTGCTTTCCCAGAGACTCAGCATGTCACGGTGCTCGCTCTCGGCAGAAGCTTTTTCTGAGAAGGCAAAAGTGTGGCTCCTTCTCCCACAAGGAAGGTGCTAGCCCTGAAAGATCTTGCTGGTATTCACTATCCCTCTGCAGCCTATCCACAGGCACAACAGCTTTTGGGATCTCTGCTTTCCCAGAGACTCAGCATGTCACGGTGCTCGCTCTCGGCAGAAGCTTTTTTCTGAAAAGGCAAACTTACGGCTCCTTCTCCCACAGGGAAGGTGCCAGCCCTGAAAACTAATGCAGTTTTTCACTATCCCTCTGCAGCCTATCCACAGGCACAACAGCTTTGGGGATCTCTGCTTTCCCAGAGACTCAGCATGTCACGGTGCTCGCTCTCTGCAGAAGCTTTTTCTGAGAAGGCAAAAGTGTGGCTCCTTCTCCCACAAGGAAGGTGCTAGCCCTGAAAGATCTTGCTGGTATTCACTATCCCTCTGCAGCCTATCCACAGGCACAACAGCTTTTGGGATCTCTGCTTTCCCAGAGACTCAGCATGTCACGGTGCTCGCTCTCGGCAGAAGCTTTTTTCTGAAAAGGCAAACTTACGGCTCCTTCTCCCACAGGGAAGGTGCCAGCCCTGAAAACTAATGCAGTTTTTCACTATCCCTCTGCAGCCTATCCACAGGCACAAGAGCTTTGGGGATCTCTGCTTTCCCAGAGACTCAGCATGTCACGGTGCTCGTTCTCGGCAGAAGCTTTTTCTGAGAAGGCAAACTTACGGCTCCTTCTCCCACAGGGAAGGTGCCAGCCCTGAAAACTAATGCAGTTTTTCACTATCCCTCTGCAGCCTATCCACAGGCACAACAGCTTTGGGGATCTCTGCTTTCCCAGAGACTCAGCATGTCACGGTGCTCGCTCTCGGCAGAAGCTTTTTCTGAGAAGGCAAAAGTGTGGCTCCTTCTCCCACAAGGAAGGTGCTAGCCCTGAAAGATCTTGCTGGTATTCACTATCCCTCTGCAGCCTATCCACAGGCACAACAGCTTTTGGGATCTCTGCTTTCCCAGAGACTCAGCATGTCACGGTGCTCGCTCTCGGCAGAAGCTTTTTTCTGAAAAGGCAAACTTACGGCTCCTTCTCCCACAGGGAAGGTGCCAGCCCTGAAAACTAATGCAGTTTTTCACTATCCCTCTGCAGCCTATCCACAGGCACAACAGCTTTGGGGATCTCTGCTTTCCCAGAGACTCAGCATGTCACGGTGCTCGCTCTCGGCAGAAGCTTTTTCTGAGAAGGCAAAAGTGTGGCTCCTTCTCCCACAAGGAAGGTGCTAGCCCTGAAAGATCTTGCTGGTATTCACTATCCCTCTGCAGCCTATCCACAGGCACAACAGCTTTTGGGATCTCTGCTTTCCCAGAGACTCAGCATGTCACGGTGCTCGCTCTCGGCAGAAGCTTTTTTCTGAAAGGCAAACTTACGGCTCCTTCTCCCACAGGGAAGGTGCCAGCCCTGAAAACTAATGCAGTTTTTCACTATCCCTCTGCAGCCTATCCACAGGCACAAGAGCTTTGGGGATCTCTGCTTTCCCAGAGACTCAGCATGTCACGGTGCTCGCTCTCGGCAGAAGCTTTTTTTCTGAAAAGGCAAACTTACGGCTCCTTCTCCCACAGGGAAGGTGCCAGCCCTGAAAACTAATGCAGTTTTTCACTATCCCTCTGCAGCCTATCCACAGGCACAACAGCTTTTGGGATCTCTGCTTTCCCAGAGACTCAGCATGTCACGGTGCTCGTTCTCGGCAGAAGCTTTTTCTGAGAAGGCAAAAGTGTGGCTCCTTCTCCCACAAGGAAGGTGCTAGCCCTGAAAGATCTTGCTGGTATTCACTATCCCTCTGCAGCCTATCCACAGGCACAACAACTTTTGGGATCTCTGCTTTCCCAGAGACTCAGCATGTCACGGTGCTCGCTCTCGGCAGAAGCTTTTTTCTGAAAAGGCAAACTTACGGCTCCTTCTCCCACAGGGAATGTGCCAGCCCTGAAAACTAATGCAGTTTTTCACTATCCCTCTGCAGCCTATCCACAGGCACAACAGCTTTTGGGATCTCTGCTTTCCCAGAGACTCAGCATGTCACGGTGATCGCTCTCGGCAGAAGCTTTTTTCTGAAAAGGCATACTTACGGCTCCTT